>NC_092282.1:20967392-21119892 GCF_036320965.1 Panulirus ornatus
TCTCTCTCTCTCTCTCTCTCTCTCTCTCTCTCTCTCTCTCTCTCTCTCTCTCTCTCTCTCTCACACACACACACACACACACACAAACACACACACATTTTCTTTTTTATTTGTATAGGAACAAAATATGACCAAACCACTTGTTACACAACTTTAAACTTACTTTTTCACGGAAAAAAGAATACATATACATATATATATCATACAAACCTCCCACAGCCAGGATCGAACCTGGGACCTCTGTGCAACAGGCGGGAGCGCTACCGTTTGGCTATGATCGTCCATGTTGCACAGGTGTCCCGGGTTCAGTCCTGGTTGTGGGTGGTTTATATGTTCTATGCACTTTGTTCGTATTCATATACCTCCGCGTTGTACAGTTAGGTTCATTAAAATGCTGTCTGCCGGCTGTGTGAGCCTAATGGGAAATGGCCGATGTAGACCCCTTTGCTCACCAACGTGAGACGAAGGGTATTCGAGTACATAGTATTCGAATAGTCATTTCCCTATTAGGGGCGATCATAGCCTAGCGGTAGCGCTCCCGCCTGTTGCAAAGAGGTTCCGGGTTCGATCCTGGCTGCGGGAGGTTTGTATGTTCCATGAAGGTGCACGTTCACATGCACTTTGTTTATATATATATATATATATATATATATATATATATATATATATATATATATATATATATATATATGTATGTATATATATATATATATATATATATATATATATATATACATATATATATATAACAACTTTAAGTGTTGCGGTGCAACCCTTGAAAACAACACTGCGACGACACTTGGGTATAAAAAGGCCTAGCCTTTAACCTTTATAGTTCGAGCAAGAGACCAGGTTATCATACCCGAGGGTCGTACAGTGGTGCTCCAGAGTCGTATTGTCGTTCCATGGATCGTGTCGTGCCGTCGTGCATCATGGTCATGAGGTCGTGTTATGCTATGTGTCGTCTTGCTCAGGGAATTACATGCTTCATTTCTCTCAGCTTTGCCTCGGGACAGTCAAATGACACAGTGTTAATTCCGAAATGTCGGTCATGTTCCTCAAGTCTTGTCTTATCATGAAAGTTAAAGGTTGGCGAAGCTTGCCCGCAGAGCTTGGAGTTGGTTGTGGTGTTGAGATCAGAGAGTCTACAGGTGGTGAGGAGCCCAGCAGGTCTTCAGGAGGTGGTGGGTCCAGTAGGTCTTCAGGAGGTGGTGAGGAGCCCAGCTGGTCTTCAGGAGGTGGTGAGGAGTCCAGCAGGTCTTCAAGACGTGATGAGGAGCCCAGCAGGTCTTCAGAGGTGATGAGGAGTCCAGCAGATCTTCAGGAGGTGATGAGGAGCCCAGAAGGTCTTCAGGAGGTGATGAGGAGCCCAGAAGGTCTTCAGGAGGTGGTAAGGAGCCCAGAAGGTCTTCAGGAGGTGATGAGGAGCCCAGCACGCTTTCAGAAGGTGATGAGGATCACAGCAGGAGGTGGTGAGGAGCCTAGCAGGTCTTCAGGAGGTGATGAGGAGCCCAGCAGGTCTTCAGGAGATGATGAGGAGCCCAGCAGGTCTTCAAGGAGGTGATGAGGAGCCCAGAAGGTCTCATGAAATGATGAGGAATCCAGCCAGACCTTTCCTCCCTTCCCTCTCTCACAAAGCTATAGTCTCACCCATTGCTCCTTAGTCCCTTGCCTTCCACACCCTTCCCCCATCCAAAAACTAACTCCCCTCCATCTTCCACAGTTTCAGATGAGCAAACTCTAACACACTGCGGAGGGATACTGGTAATGCAAGCTGGGTCAAGCTCTCAGCTACTGAGTCGAAAAAAAAACCCCTTGGTGTACGTCCAAGATACTCATCTTCAGGAGAATCATAATCCTAGAAGGAAATAGAGGAATTACTTGAAAGATGATGCTAGTTTGAATGGGACGTAAACGAAGTGCACATAAGAAAGTAAAATTTAGTGGTAATCCTGAGGATGAAGGACTGAAAGTAAAACTATAAAAAGACTGGGAAGAAAGTATATATATATATATATATATATATATATATATATATATATATATATATATATATATATATATATATATATATACATGAAACCTAGAGTCATGAAGGAACTCAACATTTGGGAAAGATTAACTCCAAACCCGCGAACTGATCTTAACCATTACAATCCTTGTGTACAGAGAGACTCGGGGTCGGCCATTGGCATTTCCAGCCACTGGAATATTCAACAGCATCGCTACACTGAAAGAAAAAGTTCCGAATGACGAGAAGCGCACAAATGTAACATCAATTTACAACAACAGTATTAGAAAATTGGCCTCGGATGATCGACCAATAGTTACTCCAGCTTCGGTCTTGGGTAAAACGTTAGAGATAATGGCCAGGGAGGAAGTTTTTGAAGTATCTGGAAGACAGTGAGTTATCAACATGCTCAGAATTCATTGCTTACCTTGGTTATCAATGACCCATCACAGGAGGTCTACGAGTTCTCCTTCTGTCCTCAGGCCTGTGGATAAAGCACAACCTGCTCGTCCTTTTCTAACTTCGTCTTATAAAAAGAAAATCTTTTAATTTTTCTTTTTTCATAGAAAATGAAAGATGGTCCACAGCGACGATATTTGCTCACAGCTGATAAAAGTTCATCTGATCACCCCTGTTAACTTGAGTATTAATTAGATCATTTATTTATGTCACTTTACTTTTAACTGATAAGCAACAGCTTATCAGGGGTTGATTGAGGTGTTGAGTTGCCCAACAGGTTTTCAGGAGATGGTGAAGAGCCCAGTGACGGGCCGTAGCGGCCTTGCTAGTCATCACAACAACACGTAATGAAGACACTTGACGAAGGACCACACGTTAATCATGTTCGTGATCTCCGACGACGATTCTGATCATTCAGTAAATCAGAGACCATATTGTCTCATGACGGCCATGTTGGGTCCTGGGTCAACATGACAGAGCACCGTCCATAGACCATCCCTGCTAAGCTTCCAGCCCAGTCGAGGTCAGTAGTTCCAGAGGACACTAAGACATAAACACTTTCCAGACACACACACACACACACACACACACACACACCGACGGATGCAGGTATGATGACAGCAGCTCGCCCAGTGAGCTGATCGCGGGAACTTAACATCAGTTTTAAGATGAGGGATCCTGGATAACAAACTCATGGAGTTCCTTGGTCAACTGGAGGAGCTTTGCGGCCTGAAAGTCTTCCGCAGAGACCACATCACTTACCAGACACCGGGGTAGAGGACTTACCCGAAGCAGTAGACGACGAAGATCCCTACAACTTATTCCCTACGATCGACTGAAGAGTTTATTGACATCCTTAAGAATAAAGAACAACATGACATAACAGCTTCCCTGGACGTGGAGTCCCTCTTCACAAATGTACCAGTGAAGAGGACAATAGACATCCTCCTGGATTATGTGTACCTAGGCCATGTCTTACGTCCCCTGAAGATACCTTGAAATTTATGAAAAGAAATGTTGCGTGCCTGCACCATGGAAGCACCTGTCAGATGTCCGCAAGGCAAGTCTTACCGGCACGTGGATGGAATAGCCACGGGGTCACCTCTGGGGGTTGTCTTTGTGCAGACATTTATGTCCTATGTTGAAACTTCAGCGTTGTGACCTGAGGACATGACACCCCAGATTTGCTTCAGATATATAGACAACATTTTTATCTGCGTAGATAACTTTAACTTACTGGGAAAACCTCCGTAACCGACTCCAAGAAACCTCAGGCTTAAGATTTACATTAGAGTTGAATGATAATGGTAAGATTCCATTCCTGGACGTAAAGGTGAGTGCCACAACAGGATCTTTCGTTTCGACGTTTACAGAAAACTCACCAACCAAGATAAATGTATGAATGGAATAGGTGAATGCACTCAGATTACAAGAGGAGTGTCATTCGTGTATACGTGAGGAGAGCGATCAAGCTGTGCTCAACCTGGCTGCTTCTACATCAAGAACTTCGACGTGTCCGGCAAATGTTAATCAACAATGGATATTCAATTACTGAATTTGATACCATTGTGAACAACATGCTGGAGCAACATCTCGTGGCAAACAGACAACAAGCTTCCACAAGGCCCGGTTCTTGGCCCTGACGACACAGGCTACCACAAGGCCAGGTTCTTGGCACTGACAACAAGCTTCCACAAGGCCCGGTTCTTGGCCCTGACGACACAGGCTACCACAAGGCCAGGTTCTTGGCACTGACAACAAGCTTCCACAAGGCCCGGTTCTTGGCCCTCATGACAAAGGTTTCCACAAGGCCAGGTTCTTGGCACTGACAACAAGCTTCCACAAGGCCCGGTTCTTGGCCCTCATGACAAAGGTTTCCACAAGGCCAGGTTCTTGGCACTGACAACAAGCTTCCACAAGGCCCGGTTCTTGGCCCTCATGACAAAGGTTTCCACAAGGCCAGGTTCTTGGCACTGACAACAAGCTTCCACAAGGCCCGGTTCTTGGCCCTCATGACAAAGGTTTCCACAAGGCCAGGTTCTTGGCACTGACAACAAGCTTCCACAAGGCCCGGTTCTTGGCCCTGACGACACAGGCTACCACAAGGCCAGGTTCTTGGCCCTGACGACACAGGCTACCACAAGGCCAGGTTCTTGGCACTGACAACAAGCTTCCACAAGGCCCGGTTCTTGGCCCTCATGACAAAGGTTTCCACAAGGCCAGGTTCTTGGCACTGACAACAAGCTTCCACAAGGCCCGGTTCTTGGCCCTGACGACACAGGCTACCACAAGGCCAGGTTCTTGGCACTGACAACAAGCTTCCACAAGGCCCGGTTCTTGGCCCTCATGACAAAGGTTTCCACAAGGCCAGGTTCTTGGCACTGACAACAAGCTTCCACAAGGCCCGGTTCTTGGCCCTGACGACACAGGCTACCACAAGGCCCGGTTCTTGGCCCTCATGACAAAGGTTTCCACAAGGCCAGGTTCTTGGCACTGACAACAAGCTTCCACAAGGCCCGGTTCTTGGCCCTCATGACAAAGGTTTCCACAAGGCCAGGTTCTTGGCACTGACAACAAGCTTCCACAAGGCCCGGTTCTTGGCCCTGACGACACAGGCTACCACAAGGCCAGGTTCTTGGCACTGACAACAAGCTTCCACAAGGCCCGGTTCTTGGCCCTCATGACAAAGGTTTCCACAAGGCCAGGTTCTTGGCACTGACAACAAGCTTCCACAAGGCCCGGTTCTTGGCCCTCATGACAAAGGTTTCCACAAGGCCAGGTTCTTGGCCCTGACGACACAGGCTACCACAAGGCCAGGTTCTTGGCACTGACAACAAGCTTCCACAAGGCCCGGTTCTTGGCCCTGACGACACAGGCTACCACAAGGCCAGGTTCTTGGCACTGACAACAAGCTTCCACAAGGCCCGGTTCTTGGCCCTCATGACAAAGGTTTCCACAAGGCCAGGTTCTTGGCCCTGACGGCACAGGCTACCACAAGGCCAGGTTCTTGGCACTGACAACAAGCTTCCACAAGGCCCGGTTCTTGGCCCTCATGACAAAGGTTTCCACAAGGCCAGGTTCTTGGCCCTGACGACACAGGCTACCACAAGGCCAGGTTCTTGGCCCTGACGACACAGGCTACCACAAGGCCAGGTTCTTGGCCCTGACGACACAGGCTACCACAAGGCCAGGTTCTTGGCCCTGACGACACAGGCTACCACAAGGCCAGGTTCTTGGCCCTGACGACACAGGCTACCACAAGGCCAGGTTCTTGGCACTGACAACAAGCTACCACAAGGCCCGGTTCTTGGCCCTCATGACAAAGGTTTCCACAAGGCCAGGTTCTTGGCACTGACAACAAGCTTCCACAAGGCCCGGTTCTTGGCCCTGACGACACAGGCTACCACAAGGCCAGGTTCTTGGCACTGACAACAAGCTTCCACAAGGCCCGGTTCTTGGCCCTCATGACAAAGGTTTCCACAAGGCCAGGTTCTTGGCCCTGACGACACAGGCTACCACAAGGCCAGGTTCTTGGCACTGACAACAAGCTTCCACAAGGCCCGGTTCTTGGCCCTCATGACAAAGGTTTCCACAAGGCCAGGTTCTTGGCACTGACAACAAGCTTCCACAAGGCCCGGTTCTTGGCCCTGACGACACAGGCTACCACAAGGCCAGGTTCTTGGCACTGACAACAAGCTTCCACAAGGCCCGGTTCTTGGCCCTGACGACACAGGCTACCACAAGGCCAGGTTCTTGGCACTGACAACAAGCTTCCACAAGGCCCGGTTCTTGGCCCTGACGACACAGGCTACCACAAGGCCAGGTTCTTGGCACTGACAACAAGCTTCCACAAGGCCCGGTTCTTGGCCCTCATGACAAAGGTTTCCACAAGGCCAGGTTCTTGGCACTGACAACAAGCTTCCACAAGGCCCGGTTCTTGGCCCTCATGACAAAGGTTTCCACAAGGCCAGGTTCTTGGCCCTGACGACACAGGCTACCACAAGGCCAGGTTCTTGGCACTGACAACAAGCTTCCACAAGGCCCGGTTCTTGGCCCTCATGACAAAGGTTTCCACAAGGCCAGGTTCTTGGCACTGACAACAAGCTTCCACAAGGCCCGGTTCTTGGCCCTCATGACAAAGGTTTCCACAAGGCCAGGTTCTTGGCACTGACAACAAGCTTCCACAAGGCCCGGTTCTTGGCCCTCATGACAAAGGTTTCCACAAGGCCAGGTTCTTGGCCCTGACGACACAGGCTACCACAAGGCCAGGTTCTTGGCACTGACAACAAGCTTCCACAAGCCCCGGTTCTTGGCCCTCATGACAAAGGTTTCCACAAGGCCAGGTTCTTGGCACTGACAACAAGCTTCCACAAGGCCCGGTTCTTGGCCCTGACGACACAGGCTACCTCAAGGCCCGGTTCTTGGTCCTGACAACACAGGCTACCACACAAGGCTAGGTTCTTGGCCCTGACGACACAGGCTACCACAAGCCCCAGTTCTTGGCCCTCATGACAAAGGTTTCCACAAGGCCAGGTTCTTGGCCCTGACGACACAGGCTACCACAAGGCCCGGTTCTTGGCCCTCACGACAAGGTTTCCAAAAGGCCAGGTTCTTGGCACTGACAACAAGCTTCCACAAGGCCCGGTTCTTGGCCCTGACGGCACAGGCTACCACAAGGCCAGGTTCTTGGCCCTGACGACACAGGCTACCACAAGACCCGGTTCTTGACCCTGACGACACAGGCTACCTCAAAATCTACAGGAAGCCCACCAACTCTGAGAACTATATTCACGATTCTTCAGTATATCATTATGCTCGTAGTTATGTCTGTGTTTTTAAGGGCATTGCGGATATGTGATCCCGTAAGTCAGGTAGACGAATGTAGTCGTATAAGACGTATCTTTAGGCAGTTATGTTAACCTAAGTGGTTTGTGAATAAGGCTTACTGGAAAGCTAGGAAGACATTTTATGCGTATAGTAAATGTGGATAATGATATGTCTAGATGTTTAGTGTTTCCCTATTCTCCTAGCTTAGTTAATGTACGACAGGTCCGAAAAGAATAGTGCTTTTAATGTTACCTTCCAGTACAATGACCCTATCAGTAAGACTTTAATTAAAAGTAGACCAAATTATCGGAAAATTGGGAGTGTTCACGCCGTCAAATGTAAGTCAGGTAAAAATGTATACATTGGCCAGACCGGTAAAACAGTGAGAGATGGCATTGGCACCGCCATTCAGTACGCAGGGATGACCAAAAAAAAGCGATCGCTAAACATTGTCATGAAAAGGATCACCCTGTAGATCTTGACAGTTCAGTCACATTGTACCCCTCTTCTGATCATGCTACCCTAACGTCATTGATTCTCTCTTATTTGTTAGTACAAAGAACATTGATATGCCCCTAAGGTAACTTTAAAGCACATCCTATTATCAACCACCACCCAACACACACACACACACACACACACACACACAAACACACACACACACACACACACACACACACTCAAATACACGCACAAAACCCCACTTAACTCTTTGACGGTCAGGCCAGTGTGTAGTCGAGAATGGCAGAGGAGAGACAGAATTTGTGTGGTGGTGTGTTTACATGATGAGGCGGATTGTTTCCGTGAAGCATGTGCTACATGTAATGAAAAATTACATGTAGCGTCCACGGGGAAAATGAAACACGAAAAGTTCCCAAGTGCACTTTCGTGTAATAATCACATCATCAGGGGAGACACAAGAGAGAAATATAACAGTCAGTTGATATACATCGAAGAGACGAAGCTAGGACGCTATTTGGTAAACATATATATATATATATACATATATATATATATATATATATATATATATATATATATATATATATATATATATATATATGTATATATTATCCCTGGGGATAGGGGAGAAAGAATGCTTCCCACGTATTCCCTGCGTGTCGTAGAAGTCGACTAAAAAGGAAGGGAGCGGGTGAGTTGGAAATCCTCCCCTCTCGTTTTTACTTTTCCTAGAGAAGGAACAGAGGAGGAGGCCAAGTGAGGATATCCCCTCAAAGGCTCAGTCCTTTGTTCTTAACGCTACTTCACTAAAGCGGGAAATGGCGAATAGTATGTAAAAAAGAAATATATATATATATATATATATATATATATATATATATATATATATATATATATATATATATATATATATATATATAGTCATACAAACTCCAACAACCTAGATCGAACCCGAGACTCCTGTGTGACAGGCGGGAGTGCTACCGATTGGCTATGATCGCCCCTAATAGGGAAATGACTGTTCGATTACATTTTACAAAACTTAGTGTCAAACGCGGAGATATATGAACACATAATGCCTTCCACCAGCAAGGATTTGAACGCGGGACCATTTGCATGGTAGTTGAGAACGCTAACCGCTTGGCTATGATTGGGGTTAGCGTTCTCAACTACCACGCAAAGGGTCCCGTGTTCGAATCCTTGCTGTCGGAGGGCATTATATGTTCTAAAAAAGTGCGCTTTCATATCCAGTATATTCGTATATATATATATATATATATATATATATATATATATATATATATATATATATATATATATATATATATATCCATAGCGTGGGCTATGGATAGAGTTGTGCGCAGGACGGTGGATGTGCTGGAAATGAGAGGTTTGAGGACAATATGTGGTGTGAGGTGGTTTGATCGAGTAAGTAATAATAGGGTAAGAGAGATGTGAGGTAATAAAAAGAGTGTGGTTGAGAGAGCAGAAGAGGGTGTTTTGAAATGGTTTGGTCACATGGAGAGAATGAGTGAGGAAAGAATGACCAAGAAGATATATGTGTCAGAGGTGGAGGGAACGAGGAGAAGTGAGAGACCAAATTGGAGGTGGAAAGATGGAGTGAAAAAGATTTCGAGTGATCGGGGCCTGAACATGCAGGAGGTTGAAAGGCGTGCAAGGAATAGAGGTAATTGGAACGATGTGGTATACCGGGGTCGACGTGCTGTCAATGGATTGAACCAGGGCATGTAAAGCGTCTGGGGTAAACCATGGAAAGTTCTGTGGGGCCTGGATGTGGAAAGGGAGCTGTGGTTTCGGTGCATTATTACATGACAGATAGAGACTGAGTGTGAACGAATGGGGCCTTTGTTGTCTTTTCCTAGCGCTACCTCGCACACATGAGGGGGGAGGGGGTTGTTATTCCGTGTGTGGCGAGGTGGCGATGGGAATGAATAAAGGCAGACAGTATGAATTATGTACATGTGTATATATGCATATGTCTGTGTGTATATATATGTATACATTGAGATGTATAGGTATGTATATTTGCGTGTGTGGACGTGTATGTATATACATGTGTATGTGGGTGGGTTGGGCCATTCTTTCGTCTGTTTCCTTGCGCTACCTCGCTAACGCGGGAGACAGCGACAAAGCAAATGAATAAATATAGATATAGATATAGATAGATAGATAGATAGATAGATAGATTGATAGATAGATAGATAGATATATCCTCGCCTGAGCCAGGTACTCAGTTTATCGACCGATCTCTAACTGAGGAAGAACAGCTGGATTGACTGTGGATCGACTGGTGCAAGCTGGGTTCAGGCCCGTGAATGTGTCACGGCCAGGAACGGTAACCACTACACCACGTAGGTAACTAGTAACCTGGGTAATCTTTATGCTCGAGAAATTGGATAACAATAATGACAACTTGACCCATCTCAAGCCCTAACGCTTCATCCACAACTAAGATAACACGGTCCAGCTTCAAGCTTGGGGCTTTACATGTAACCAAGATAACATTATGGGTTCGAAGTGAGGAGGTTGTAGGGTCATAATGTTCCCCCAGTAACAACCAGTGCCCACTAGGCAGGACCTCAGAGCTCACACAACAGTACCACTGATCACCACACAAACCACCAACTATCACACAGGACACGGGGTAGTGGGCACCACACAAACCACCAACCATCACACAGGACACGGGGTAGTGGGCACCACACAAACAACCAACCATCACACAGGACACGGGGTAGTGGGCACCACACAAACAACCAACCAACACACAGGACACGGGGTAGTGGGCACCACACAAACAACCAACCATCACCCAGGACACGGGGTAGTGGGCACCACACAAACCACCAACCATCGCACAGGACACGGGGTAGTGGGCACCACACAAACCACCAACCATCGCACAGGACACGGGGTAGTGGGCACCACACAAACCACCAACCATCACAGGACCGGGGTAGTGGGCACCACACAAACAACCAACACACAGGACACGGGGTAGTGGGCACCACACAAACCACCAACCATCCCACAGGACACGGGGTAGTGGGCACCACACAAACAACCAACACACAGGACACGGGGTAGTGGGCACCACACAAACCACCAACCATCACACAGGACACGGGGTAGTGGGTACCACACAAACCACCAACACACAGGACACGGGGTAGTGGGCACCACACAAACACCCAACCATCACACATGACACGGGGTAGTGGGCACCACACAAACACCCATCACACAGGACACGGGGAAGTGGGTACCACACAAACCACCAACCATCACCCAGGACAGGGGGTAGTGCACCACACAAACCCCAACCATCACACAGGACACGGGGTATGGGCCACCAAACAAACAACCCCAACACACGGGACAGGGGGTAGTGGGCACCACACAAAAAACCAAACCATCACACAGGACAGGGGGTAGTGGGACCACACAAACACCAACCATCACCCGGGACACGGGGTGTGGACACCACACAAGCAACCAACCATCACACAGGACAGGGGGTAGTGGGACCACAAAAACCACCAACACACAGGACAGGGGGGTAGTGGGCACCACACAAACCACCAACCATCACACAGGCACGGGGTAGTGGACACCACAAAAACCCCACCAACCCACAAAAGGACACGGGAGTACAACGGTACGACACCTTGAGTACAACGGTACGACACCTTGAGTACAACGGTACGACACCTTGAGTACAACGGTACGACACCTTGAGTACAACGGTACGACACCTTGAGTACAACGGTACGACACCTTGAGTACAACGGTACGACACCTTGAGTACAACGGTACGACACCTTGAGTACAACGGTACGACACCTTGAGTACAACGGTACGACACCTTGAGTACAACGGTACGACACCTTGAGTACAACGGTACGAAACCTTGAGTACAATGGTAAGACACCTTGAGTACAACGGTACGACACCTTGAGTACAACGGTACGACACCTTGAGTACAACGGTACGACACCTTGAGTACAACGGTACGACACCTTGAGTACAACGGTACGACACCTTGAGTACAACGGTACGACACCTTGAGTACAACGGTACGAAACCTTGAGTACAACGGTACGACACCTTGAGTACAACGGTACGACACCTTGAGTACAACGGTACGACACCTTGAGTACAACGGTACGACACCTTGAGTACAACGGTACGACACCTTGAGTACAACGGTACGAAACCTTGAGTACAACGGTACGACACCTTGAGTACAACGGTACGACACCTTGAGTACAACGGTACGAAACCTTGAGTACAACGGTACGACACCTTGAGTACAACGGTACGACACCTTGAGTACAACGGTACGACACCTTGAGTACAACGGTACGACACCTTGAGTACAACGGTACGACACCTTGAGTACAACGGTACGACACCTTGAGTACAACGGTACGACACCTTGAGTACAACGGTACGACACCTTGAGTACAACGGTACGACACCTTGAGTACAACGGTACGACACCTTGAGTACAACGGTACGAAACCTTGAGTACAACGGTACGACACCTTGAGTACAACGGTACGAAACCTTGAGTACAATGGTAAGACACCTTGAGTACAACGGTACGACACCTTGAGTACAACGGTACGAAACCTTGAGTACAATGGTAAGACACCTTGAGTACAACGGTACGACACCTTGAGTACAACGGTACGACACCTTGAGTACAACGGTACGACACCTTGAGTACAACGGTACGAAACCTTGAGTACAACGGTACGACACCTTGAGTACAACGGTACGAAACCTTGAGTACAATGGTAAGACACCTTGAGTACAACGGTACGACACCTTGAGTACAACGGTACGACACCTTGAGTACAACGGTACGAAACCTTGAGTACAACGGTACGACACCTTGAGTACAACGGTACGACACCTTGAGTACAACGGTACGACACCTTGAGTACAACGGTACGACACCTTGAGTACAACGGTACGACACCTTGAGTACAACGGTACGACACCTTGAGTACAACGGTACGAAACCTTGAGTACAATGGTAAGACACCTTGAGTACAACGGTACGAAACCTTGAGTACAACGGTACGACACCTTGAGTACAACGGTACGACACCTTGAGTACAACGGTACGACACCTTGAGTACAACGGTACGACACCTTGAGTACAACGGTACGACACCTTGAGTACAACGGTACGACACCTTGAGTACAACGGTACGACACCTTGAGTACAACGGTACGACACCTTGAGTACAACGGTACGAAACCTTGAGTACAACGGTACGACACCTTGAGTACAACGGTACGACACCTTGAGTACAACGGTACGACACCTTGAGTACAACGGTACGACACCTTGAGTACAACGGTACGACACCTTGAGTACAACGGTACGACACCTTGAGTACAACGGTACGACACCTTGAGTACAACGGTACGACACCTTGAGTACAACGGTACGACACCTTGAGTACAACGGTACGACACCTTGAGTACAACGGTACGACACCTTGAGTACAACGGTACGACACCTTGAGTACAACGGTACGACACCTTGAGTACAACGGTACGACACCTTGAGTACAACGGTACGACACCTTGAGTACAACGGTACGACACCTTGAGTACAACGGTACGACACCTTGAGTACAACGGTACGACACCTTGAGTACAACGGTACGACACCTTGAGTACAACGGTACGACACCTTGAGTACAACGGTACGACACCTTGAGTACAACGGTACGACACCTTGAGTACAACGGTACGACACCTTGAGTACAACGGTACGACACCTTGAGTACAACGGTACGACACCTTGAGTACAACGGTACGACACCTTGAGTACAACGGTACGACACCTTGAGTACAACGGTACGACACCTTGAGTACAACGGTACGACACCTTGAGTACAACGGTACGACACCTTGAGTACAACGGTACGACACCTTGAGTACAACGGTACGACACCTTGAGTACAACGGTACGACACCTTGAGTACAACGGTACGACACCTTGAGTACAACGGTACGACACCTTGAGTACAACGGTACGACACCTTGAGTACAACGGTACGACACCTTGAGTACAACGGTACGACACCTTGAGTACAACGGTACGACACCTTGAGTACAACGGTACGACACCTTGAGTACAACGGTACGACACCTTGAGTACAACGGTACGACACCTTGAGTACAACGGTACGACACCTTGAGTACAACGGTACGACACCTTGAGTACAACGGTACGACACCTTGAGTACAACGGTACGACACCTTGAGTACAACGGTACGACACCTTGAGTACAACGGTACGACACCTTGAGTACAACGGTACGACACCTTGAGTACAACGGTACGACACCTTGAGTACAACGGTACGACACCTTGAGTACAACGGTACGACACCTTGAGTACAACGGTACGACACCTTGAGTACAACGGTACGACACCTTGAGTACAACGGTACGACACCTTGAGTACAACGGTACGACACCTTGAGTACAACGGTACGACACCTTGAGTACAACGGTACGACACCTTGAGTACAACGGTACGACACCTTGAGTACAACGGTACGACACCTTGAGTACAACGGTACGACACCTTGAGTACAACGGTACGACACCTTGAGTACAACGGTACGACACCTTGAGTACAACGGTACGACACCTTGAGTACAACGGTACGACACCTTGAGTACAACGGTACGACACCTTGAGTACAACGGTACGACACCTTGAGTACAACGGTACGACACCTTGAGTACAACGGTACGACACCTTGAGTACAACGGTACGACACCTTGAGTACAACGGTACGACACCTTGAGTACAACGGTACGAAACCTTGAGTACAACGGTACGACACCTTGAGTACAACGGTACGACACCTTGAGTACAACGGTACGACACCTTGAGTACAACGGTACGACACCTTGAGTACAACGGTACGAAACCTTGAGTACAATGGTAAGACACCTTGAGTACAACGGTACGAAACCTTGAGTACAATGGTAAGACACCTTGAGTACAACGGTACGACACCTTGAGTACAACGGTACGACACCATGAGCTCAATGGTAAGACACCTTGAATACAACGGTACGACACCTTGAACACAACGGTACGACACCTTGAGTACAACGGTACGACACCTTGAGTACAACGGTACGACACCTTGAGTACAACGGTACGACACCATGAGTACAACGGTACGACACCTTGAATACAACGGTACGACACCTTGAACACAACGGTACGACACCTTGAGTACAACGGTACGACACCTTAAACACAACGGTACAACACCTTGACTACAACAATACAACACCTTGGGTATGACCTCCTGACCCTTGAGCTGACGCCTGTGGGTCAGGTCAAGGGTCACGCCGTCATACACAAGGGCTTGCCATACAGTTGTGCCAGTGTAATCAAAGGGTTGTTAAGGAACTGTGTTATTCTGTCGCGTGAAACATAACAGTGACGCAGTAAAGAATACTGTGACACAGTATCGGCTCTGTGACGCAGTCAGAAACTGTGTGACCTCGTTAGAGCACACTCATGCCGTGACGTAACGCAATAAGGAGCTTTGTAATGTATCCAGGACATCTGTGCCACAGATAAAGTTTTTTTTTGACCCATTTAGCACATCTGTGACACAGTTAGTGGTTTAGTGACACAGGACATTTTTTGCAGTAATTAGTGGTTCTGTGACGCAGCAATTGACTTGGTGACGCAGTTATTGGCTTTATGAAGCAGAAAATACTTTTGTGACACAGTAATGGGCTATGTAACGCAGAAACGGACTTTGTGACACAGTAATGGGCTATGTAACGTAGAAACGGACTTTGTGACACAGTAAGTAGCCTCCAAACGCAGTAATGAGCTTTGTGACGTAGTAAGGGGCTTATGACGCAGTAAAAGGATAACGTGACGAAATTACGTAGTAAGGAGATCTATGACGTAGTAAGGAGATCTATGACGTAGTAAGGAGATCTATGACGTAGTAAGGAGATCTATGACGTAGTAAGGAGATCTATGACGTATTAAGGAGGTCTATGTCGCAGTAAGGGTATCTATGACGCACTAAGGGTATCAGTGACTTTGCAAGGGGCTTTCTGACGCAATGTGGGTATCTATGACGCAGTATGACGCAGCACAACGCAGTATAACCGTATGACGCAGTAAGATGCAGCATGACTTCGTATGACGCAGTACGACGCAGTATGACATGGTATGACGCAGTACGACGTAGTATGACGCAGTGTAACGCAGTATAGGGACCTACGACGACGCAAGTGAATGTGCTGCGCAGTAAATGACTGTGCGACGCGTCAGCTGAATGACTGACGCACATAAAAAGTTGTGTGGCCAAAGCAAGGTTCTCCGTGACGCAACATAAGTGCCACGTAAGTGGCCCACTGCACACAGCGACGGCGCGTGACGCCAGACGTAACTACATGACAAAGCAAAAAAGGTATGTGACGTCTGTTACAGGTTACGTTACACGGGAAAGGGCTATGTGACGCTATAATGGGTTGCGTGACGTGGGGAACCAAATGTTTGACGTAACACAGAGCTGCCGTGACGTCTTCAACATTTAGTGACGTTTGGACGACTTCAGACGAGGGTTTGCGTTACTTGGCTGCGTTACTTGACTGGGTTACTTAACAACGTTACCTAACTGGGTTGCTAAACTAACAGGGTTCCTTGAATACGTTAGTTGATTGGGTTACCTGATTTGGGTTACTTGACCAGGTTACCTGATCAGGTTACTTGAATTTGTGACCTGACTGGGTCACATGACTGAGTCACATGACTGAGTCACTTGACTGGGTGACCTAACTACGTTACCTGGCTTTGTTACATGACTGGGTTCCTGAATTGACTTACCTGATTTGGCAACCTGACTAGGCCACTTGAATGGGTTCCGTTGTTCTATGACTTGACTAAGTCACCTGACTTACGTGACTAGGTCAGGATGGTCGGTGAGACGACGGGTACAGATTGACCCGTCCACAGCTGTTGGGTCAACAGGTGTCAGGTCGGAGATGGTTTAAACGGGATGTGAGTGATCCACGTTGTGGAACGTACAACATGGATGCAGGAGGCACCAGCTGGCCCACGACTGGGAGGAGGAGATGTCTTCAGCACAAGATGTGTACACAGTGCCTCGGCTGTGTACGATGCCTCGGTTATGTACAGTGCCTCAGCTGTGTACAGTGCCTCGGCTGTGTACAGTGCCTCGGCTGTGTACAGTGGCTCGGCTGTGCACAGTGCCTCAGCTGTGTACAGGGCCTCGGTTGTGTACAGTGGCTCGGCTGTGTACAGTGACTCGGTTGTGTACAGTGACTCGGCTGTGTACAGTACCTCGGCTGTGTACAGTGCCTGGGTTGTGTACAGTGCCTCAGCTGTGTACAGTACCTCGGCTGTGTACAGTGCCTCGGTTGTGTACAGTGCCTCAGCTGTGTACAGTGCCTCAGCTGTGTACAGGGCCTCGGTTGTGTACAGTGCCTCGGCTGTGCACAGTGCCTCAGCTGTGTACAGGGCCTCGGTTGTGTACAGTGACTCGGCTGTGTACAGTGCCTCAGCTGTGTACAGGGCCTCGGTTGTGTACAGTGCCTCAGCTGTGTACAGGGCCTCGGTTGTGTACAGTGACTCGGCTGTGTGCAGTGACTCGGCTGTGTACAGTGCCTCGGCTGTGTTCAGTACCTCGGTTGTGTACAGTACCTCGGCTGTGTACAGTGCCTCAGCTGTGTACAGTACCTCGGCTGTCTACAGTGGCTCGGCTGTGTACAGTGCCTCGGCTGTGTACAGTGACTCGGCTGTGTACAGTGCCTCAGTTGTGTACAGTGCCTCGGTTGTGTACAGTGCCTCAGTTGTGTACAGTGGCTCGGTTGTGTACAGTGGCTCGGCTGTGTACAGTGCCTCAGTTATGTACAGTGCCTCAGTTGTGTACAGTGCCTCAGTTGTGTACAGTGCTTCGGACGCTTTATCTGTCTGACACCACGGCGACAGTCAGTCATAGCCAGCTAACATCTCAAGGTTGTGGATGGATAATCTTTGGTTGTGGTAAGCTAGACGAACTCTTGCTTGTGGCAAAACGTAAGAGCTGTTGGGCTACATCAGGGCGTTGCCAGTCCGTGTGGAGCATACCTGTGGCTGCTGCAGGACGCTCCCGGTCAGGTGGAGCATACTTATTGCTACATCAGGGCGCTGCCAGTCAGGGTGGAGCATACCTCTGGGTGCAGTAGGGAGCTGCAAGTCAGGGTGGAGCATACCTCTGGCTACAGCAGGGTGCTGCCAGTCAGGTAGAGCATACTTCTGGCTACAGCAGGGTGTTCCCAGTCAGGGTGGAGCATACCTCTGGCTACAGTACGGTGTTCCCAGTCAGGGTGGAGCATATCTCTGGCTATAGCGGGGCGCTCCCAGTCAGTATGGAGCATACCTTTGGCCACAGCAGGGCGCTCCCAGTCAGGATGGAGCATACCTCTGGCTACAGTAGGGCGCTCCCAGTCAGGGTGGAGCATACCTCTGGCTACAGTAAGGTGTTCCCAGTCAGGGTGGAGCATACCTCTGGCTACAGCAGGGAGCTCCCAGTTAGGTGGAGCATGCCTCTGGCTACAGCGCCACGAAGATGATCTTGAGAAGGTCTGTAACTGTAGCGGAGTAAGGGATGCCACCGACCGTGTGAGAGAGAGGGGTAGTTCTCCGTCAGTGATGTTGTGGAAGCGAGACGTCAGAGCAGACCGAGGAGCATGGGTCAGACTTTTCAGGTGCGGCTGCGAGGACTTGTGATGAATTGGTTTACCTGAAACCCTGTTTGATGAGGACGATATTTAGTAGAGTTAGAACCTCCTCAAGTGTGAGGTTGTACTCCATGCCACAAGGGATCAGTCTTTTGTACAATCGGTGCAACTTTTCTGAACAGAAATAGCTGCCATCTGGGATAGAACTCGCAGTTTCTTAAGGGGTAGACTTTGCTATTTGTACGATGTAACGTTTCCCAAGAGAAAGAACTTATGTTGACTACATGAGGCAGGCTTACCGTGGCGAGCGGTGGAGGTACAGAACCAACGCAGGAGGTAAGAATGTCCTGTGGAGTTCTTAAGGGATGACAAAAAGGTTTTCAGATACGTCAGTTTCAAATGGGTTACGTCCACCCCACTGGAAATTCCAGCCCAGTTCTTGTACGTATGTAGAGGTGACATTAATGAGACGAGACCTAAGCAAGAGAATGTGGAGAGGATCGGAAAGGAACGCAATAAGGGGCGTTATGTTATTATTTCCCACCGTCATCAGATCTGATTATAAAGTTGACGGTCAACATTTTGTGAACGTTCCCCCACAGTCAGTTTGATGATGTTATGTGCATCGTAGAACAAATCCTAAAAGATCGTCTGGAAAAGACAAAATTACTGTAGGCTTCACATGAAGGGTCATCTGTGAACAGCTCACATTTATGGATGAGATTCCTGTGAACGTAACTACTAAGTTTTCAGACGAGGATCCTCATGCTTTTAGAAGTGTTCAGCGTTCGTTTGTGAAAGTGAATATCCTAGTACGGTTATATAAAGTAAACAGTCATCTTACTTTTGTCACTGAAAGAACTGCTACAGTCATCAAATATGAAGCAATTTCATGCATTATTCCACACCATCATAGGATATATCGAAGATGGAAATGAGATTGCTCAGTAAGAGCGCTGTTACCCATGCCAAAGACTACTCCGTTTTCTGTTACCGTTGAAGCTTCTGGATAATTGCCACCGTTGGTGTCGGGCAGAACTGTACTGTCCTGTAAAGTTAACTGTAACTCAATACCTCCGGCCCTAGCTGCACTACACCCTCCACCCGACCCTCACGCTCTCTTTCATTGACATGGACCTGGCTCCTCTCACAACATCGTGTCAATCAAGTATTCAATATCCCGTCTCTATGGTCGTCTTAGGTGTTCATTGATTTCACTGGGCGAGTCAGCTTTAACCAATGCCCTCGTAAATTCTCCACACACCAGGCAACACGTCCAACAACATATGTATTTACTTGAGACACATTATAAGTGAAATACAATGCTAAGCACTCGTACAGACACTACATATGGGCTATCCGAAGTGAAATAAGTTCAAGAAATAATGATACTGAAAAGTAATTAATTTACTGATAACAGATAAATGCTTATTTGCTAATTGGTTTTCATCATATTTTTTTTTTTTTTTTTGCGAAGCGCAACGGTTATGTATTTGTAGTGAGAGCGTATCTAGTCCTAGAATGTCCCGGATCACATAAAAACGGAACTGAAGATATTACGTTGACAGACTCAATGACCCCGGCAGTCGATAGACCTAAAGGGCAATATTTTTTTTTTTCGCTGGTGTATCTGGCGTATGTGGGAGAGGTTCTGGCCTGATGACCATCTAGTAGTCAGTCGATCAACAACATATTACACCATCATAGCCGAAGAATCCGAATAAAAAAAAAAGGTTGATTTCCGCCAGATTGTGAAAGCAGGTGACAGACTTGATCACAAGGTTTCAACATCAGGCATTGTGTGCTTCGATGATCATCAGGTGTGTACCTTGCCATTAGTCAAGGATTTGCTTACAGCACTGGCTGAAGGACGTTCAGGTGATGTATATATTACTACAGTCGTAGGAGAATGTTCGCGTCGGGCAGTGTAACGCAGGATAGAGTATAACCACCTCTCTCCATACTTTACCTGATATATATATATATATATATATATATATATATATATATATGTATATATATATATATATATATATATATATATATATATATATATATATATATATATATATATATATACAGTATTGGCCATTTCCTGCATTAGCAAGGTAGCGTTAAGAACAGAGGACTGAGCCTTTGAGGGAATATCCTCACTTGGCCCCCTTCTCTGTTTCTTCTTTTGGAAAATTGAAAACGAGAGGGGAGGATTTCCAGACCCCCGCTCCCTCCCCTTATATTCGTCTTCTACGACATGCAGAGAATACGTGGGAAGTATTCTTTCTCCCGTATACCCTATTACCAATGGCGTTTTAGCTACGTCTCTTCCTTGTGTATCAGCTGACTGTTCTACGTTTTCTACATCTATCCTGTATCTCCCCTGAAGATGTCGTCATTACACGAAAGTGCACTTCGGAACTAACCGTGTTTCATCTTCCTCGTGGAAGATATACCTTCTTTATTGCATTCCTCAGAACCTCAATCAGTTCTTCGCGCTTCTTTTAAGTGTGTTTTGCTGAACACTCCGTAACATTGGTTTAAGATGTGATTATGAAACCAACTGACATCTTGTCTTCTCGCATACAGATTCCCGAGGCTTATTTTTTTACCAGGTGATATTTGTATCAAGGGTTTCTCTCACAATGTCCCATCCTCATTCATTGACATGTACTTGGGTTGAGTCTCATGAACCACGTATCAGGGCAACTTTGGAGTTCGTCTTGCGCCTCTCGCAATATGTTGCAATCTTCATCATCCTCTACTTCCTTTATGACTTGACCATCATCTGGAAACACAGTTAGGTATGAGTCTAGTCCTTATGGTAATCCACTTACACAGATCAAGAAGATCAGTGGTTCTTGTACCGAACCCTTCAGCGTGTCACTGGCGACATACCCCCTTCAAGAATGCGCTTCTGGTATAAGTCCTTTGTTCTCCTTCATTAAGGTAACTCCCTTTTTACTTTAGGAATCAACACTATTACCTCTTGAACATCCAGTTTCTTCATCCCCCTATGTGTTGGCGTCTCAAATGCATTCTAACGGTCAAAGAAAACATAGATCAGTCCATCCAACATTGTATTTTATAGAAAACGGAGCTCACTCTCTCATAGAAGTCCACGAGTCTCGTTACAGATTTCTTTCCCTAAACGCGTGTTTTTTTTTTTTTTTTACTTAGATTTTTTCCTGTGCAAGTTGTCATCTGTTTTCTTTCTCATAATCAGTTCCCTTAAGTTCTCTTTAGGCAGACTAATCTTTGGCGTAGCTCAGTTTTCCGATCTTGTATATGTGCTTGTGATTACCTAATCTTACAGTACACGAAGGAGTTCTTACATCAGTGGAGTACCCTTCTCTTGAACTTTGCTTTCAGACAGATCATTCGTGTTTTGTTTACTGGTCGCATTTACAGAACACAAAGGTTTAAAAGCTGTGAAATGTTAGAGAAAGTTCAAGAGATGGGACCCCAAGGCTGTAGATCTCCCTTCCATACCGTAGAAATAAACATTGATTACAAACATATAGAGTCCTTCGAAAAGACGTAACCGTAGAGCAAGCGTCCTTCTCTCTCCTTCATGATGGGCAAAGATATGGCTTCTAGCCTTTCACTGTAACTCAGCACCCTTAATTTTAGTACTATGTTGCCCTCCTCTGGACCTTTTTCTATTTCTCACTTCTCTGTTTTCCTTTCAGTACAGTGACCAAACTTTAGAGGACTATTCTAGATTTGGACTAATGTAGGATGTGAACAAGTTTCTCAATATTTCCTCATCTATTTCGAGAAAGTTCCCCTGACGTGCGTCCTTTGTTCCTTCCACTTGCATAAACTTTTAGCCATCAAAGAATTTCCCCCCTTGAAGATCCATCTCCGGTATGGTAAAGTGTCAAATACTTTCAGTCAGTCCAGAAACAGGCAATCCATCCAGCATTCTTTTCTGTTTAGACATGACCTCATTTCCCTGAAACCATGTTTGTCTCTCACTTTGGAGGTTTTTCCTCAGCAGGAAGTCAACCGTTTGTTTCCTGATGATCTTTTCTAGTACCTTTGCAGAGCACACTCGTCAGCAAGACCAGTCTGTAGCTCAGCAACTCCTCCTCGTCTCCTTTCTTACAGACAGGTGTGACGTTTCCCGTCTCCCACTCCTCTGACAGCTTATTCTATTCCAGCAGCGTCTTAAACGATGGTTCAAGTCGTTTGTAAAGTGTATCTGCACACATCATCAACACATGGGGAGACATTTCCTCAGGAGTAACAAGGTGGATTGTGTGTCTGAACCACCAGGAAGCATCCAATGGCATATCACATAGAAGTCTGGTAGAGAAGGTGCATCTCCTGCCAGGAATTCAAAAGAATTCAAACAGCAACAGATCACTAGGTTCTTTCGAGGCAACTTGTGATAGTGGAAGATATGAGAAGCTCACAGGTTATTGTGGTAAATGTCTAAAGGTGTACGTATAATTCAAAGATAATAGCCAGAATAACTAAAGAGGCACAGATAATGTAAGTCGTAGACCTGAAGCGAAGTATTTATCAAGTCTATTCTTAAACGTATCTAAAGACTACTTTCAATCACTGTAACTGGCAAATTGCTCAGTATGTTAACAATCCTGTGGAAGAGAAAGTACTTCGCTTCATTCGAGGTAAAATGTTCGCTCAAGAATTTGTATCCATTATTACGAGTATAATCAAACGAATCAAGTCTTTAAGTAACTTGGGATATCAAGATTATCAAAGCCTTTGATTATATTGAATACTTGTATTAGATCACCTCTTAACCCTCTCTTTTCTAAGCTAGATAGACTCAAGTCGTATAAATTGCTCTCGTAGGGTTTGTTTCTCAGTCCGGGAATGATCTTGGTAGCTTGTCGCTGTTTTTCTCCTTTTTTTCTACATACGGTGATCATAACTGACCACAGTGATCAAGATGTGGACGAACTAATGAATTGTACAGAGTAAGGGGGATTCCCTTGGACTTAAATCGAAGAACATACCTATGAACCCAAGATTTTTGCTCGGTATTTTCATTGCTGCTGTGCAGTGCTTACTTAGTTTTAGGTCACCAGAGATTGTTATGTCCAAGTCTTTGCCTAGTTTATCTTTTACAGTTCAGCAGAATTCATGCAGTAGCTTGGCTTTTCGTTTTTGCTATCGTTATGTCAAACTTTGCATTTACCGAAATAGAAATTCATTTGCCACTTGTGGGCCCAGTTCATCAGTGTGTTTATGTCAGATTGAAACTGTAAACGTTCAAATCCATTTGTAGATTTATTTCCCATTTTTGCATCATTTGCAAATTTTGATATCTTGCAATGCAGCCCATTATCAATATCAATAACACCATTAACATATATGAGAAAGAGAACCGGTCCTAAGAGTGATCCTTGTGGCACTCCACTTGTTACGTCTAACCATTCTGAGGCCGTACTTTCAATATCTTTCCCTTCTGTGTCCATTACTTCAGGTAACTTGAAACTTATTTTGGTCTTAAGCCTTTGAGTACACTTCATCTTTTTTAAATCTTCTATCATAAATCTTCTTTGTTTCCGTTATCCATTAAACTTTGGTTTTACTGCCTTTAGTTTAGCCAGCAACATTCTGTGAGCTGAGTCACATGACACTGATGGCATGGATGTAACATCTCCCTATAAGATTTTGATTGCTTGTTACAAATAGGTTCACCAATGATTTGTCAGTGTGTCTTTGTCTTTCATGGACCCACCTATAGTATAGGACCACTTGTGACTTTATGTTTGAAGTTAGTATCTATTATGGACAGGGAGTCAAAAATGTAGAAATCGATAACTCTGTCACCTTCAGCATATTTTGTTTCTATCACTGAATGCTCCAGTACGTTCCTTCAGCCTTCTCTTTCTCTCTCTCTCTTGACCTACATGACCATCCCAGTCTCTTAATATAACTACATTTTCTGGCACAGCAACACAGAACTGATCTCTTTATGTAGCAGATCCACCTTGTTGGGCATTAAAGCTGTCAGCTACTGGCTCATGTGAGACTGACGGGAATTGACTCGTGGAGACCTCCACTCACGTGAGACGAAGGGTATTCGATCCCTACTGAAAGGATAGTAATTTCTCTGTTTTATAGACTCCCTTTCAAATGGTAGCTGCTCGAATCCTGCGGTTAAGGGAGGGGCATTCTGGATACGTACTTGGATGAGGCTAAGTTTTACAGATATTGAAACTACTGCTATACTTATCGTTCGTCCGCTTCTGTAGTTTACATTAACAGTTCTTTGTGGTGTCAAACCAGCTCATGTTGACCAGAGTGGATGAGATGACAGTCTTCATGCAGTGTTCTCTCTCTTTCGTTCTTGGTTTTCGTCTCGCAAAGCTCCACCTCTTCTTTTCCCCTTATTGCCAACATATTAACTTTAGCTATTCTAATGGTATTTCTGTTACTTGATTCAAATCCAAGGCCATTTCTTGGCGAATGCATTAACTGCTTAATCGCCTTGTTCCGAGGCTCAGCTTGCGATTTTTGAACTATACGTAACCACCAGTACCTGGCTGGGCCTCTCCTGAAGTCTCAGAACTTCTAATTAGCGATGTGAGAAGTTGGTTAAAATGATCTGAGAAGTTAGCAATGACGATCTAAGAAGTAGGTAAAGACGACCTGTGGAGTTGGCCGTGAGAATCCAAAGAAGATAAGAAAGACGATCTGAGAAACTGGTCATGATGATCTGAGGAGACGAGGAAGAGGATCTAAGAATGTTGGTATCGACGATTTCAAGATTTTTACTGACGATCTAAGAAGTTGTTCATTATGTCTATTGTCAACTGACTTCTTACGGGATATAAAACTCCCCCGAATGGATTCCCAGGCAGACAATAGATGGATGAAGCTGCTGCACCTCTACGGGATCACATAGTCCCTTGTATGCCTTTGAGAAGCTGGTAGCAATGTTTAGATGCCATAAATTCTTTTCATGGAACCCGCGACCGTGTATACAAAGGACTTATCTGTCCTTGTATGGAGTATTGCTCTCACATCTGATTCGGTTCTAACTCTACATCTCACTAGACAGTTCGACTTATCAATTCTCCTTAGTTTAACCTCGCAAACTGACCCACTCGTGCAACGCCGTAATGTTGATTCACTTTACGTCTTCTGCTGATATTACTTTGGTTTTTGCACTCAAGAGCTGTCTGCCTGTGTGCCCTCCATTATTAACTGCACGGCTTATCACTTTGCAAGCTTCCGCATTGCATAATTAATGTGAGGCGATCAACAAATCAAGGATGAACCATTTTCTGTATATGTGTCTTTCCTTACACCTTCATGTCTCGTCTAACATTTACGACCAAGCCTTTCTGAGAAGGAAAATTTTCCCATCTTCTATGAAATTCTTGAATATTTCTCTTTTCTTATTTCTTCCTCTCACGAACCCTCTTCACATTTCAATTAAGGCCCGACCTCGATGTGGACTTCTGCCTGTTACTGGAGCCTCCGGCGTAAAAGAAAGAGAAATGCATATTTCTTTTTTCATACTAGTTCGTCGTTTTCCGGGTAGCGAGGTCGCGCAAGGTACAGATGGAGTACGGCTTCATCTTCTTACAACCACTCTCTCTAATGTTATATACAATATACCAAAACCAGAAACCCCTGTCTACAGCCAAGCCCCCAGACATTTCGCGTGGTTCCCCATGACCATTTCATACGCCCTGGTTTAGCCCAGTGACAGCACGTCGACCCCTGTATATCACATCGCTCCAGTTCGCTGTATCCCATCCTGCATTTTCAGGCTCCGATAACTCTGACCATCTTTCGCTCCATCTTTCCATCTCATTTTTGGCCTCCTACTCCTCTTGCTCCCTCCACTTCTGACGCGGAGGTCCTTTCGGTCAATCTGTTTTCAGTCATCCTCTCCATATGTCCAAAGCACTTTGAGCACACACCCCATTCAACTCTCTCAGTCACACGCAGCTTTCTGACACTACTTTCTCCCTCACACCATTATCATCCCTCCTCATTTCATCCACACCTCAAGCATTACATACCCAACACATCCACCCTCCTCTTCGCTTTTCTATTCTGGATCCATGACTCGCACCCCACATAGCACCGTTGAGACTACTATACCATCAAACATACCCACCTTTGCTCTCACAGATTGTCCCAGCGTCTTTGCCAATATCCTTTGTGGTCCATACAATTCACCTCCACCTCACTTTCTCACTACAGTCTAAGACGTTTGCTAGGCATGACTTTATTTCTCTGAATCTGTATCGTTTCTCAGTTAGGTAGCTTTCTTCTGCACACAGTCAGTCATTTTTTCCAGAATTTACACAATACAGTTGTCAGAAAAACTAGTCTTCTCAAGTCTTTTTTGAAGATAGGTATAATATTAGCCTACCTGTACTTCCTGGACACTTTGCCTTCCTGTAGAGTCAGTTTTGATCCCTTCGTAAATTGATATGATTCTACCTTTTTTTACTTCCCTTGTGTCTTTTGCGCCATCTGAAAACGTATTCAAACAGGAGTCCACACTCTCTAGTAAATATCAGATTAAGTCAAGAAGAGCAGCAGTCCCAGAACAGGACCCTGAGGTACACCACCGATGACTTCCATTCAATAACTGGGAAAGCTGCTCTGAGATGCGTCGTCTCTCTTCCCTTCCACTAAGCTGATCTTTCATATACTGAAGGAGTCTTCTCCACCCTAGCTCCGGTGATCCAGCTTCTGAATCAGCCTCCTCTGCGGTGTTGTGTCAAATGCTTTCCGGCGATCAAGACGCATACAACCCACCCAGCCTTCCCTTTTGTCTGAGACAGAGCTCACTCTCTCGTAGCTATCTGAGACATTTGTTACACACGACCTTCTTTTCCTGAAACCGTACTGTCTCTAACTTTGACATGTCCTTTGTAGTGAATCATACGATTTGTTTCTGATTATCTTTTCTATCACCTTACAAACAACGCTTGACCGAATTGTGGCTTAACATTTCTTTCCGGTCTCCTGAATTGTGAGTGAGTATAATGTTTGCCCTTTTCCACTCGCTTGTTACTCTGTTTCCCCAGGGACATCTTGAGCAGTGTATCATGTGTATCTGCAAGCATCCTCAGTACGTGTGGTGAAAATTCATCAGGCCCGAGAGCCTTGAATGCAACGAGACACCGTAATGTTCTGTTAAAGTCTTCTCTACATAGGTGTTTGGGCTATCGTGTCTTCCACTGTAAAAAACACATCTGATCTAGATATTTTCAGTTCGTCATACATCTTTACATAACCCTATACAACCGTTCACTCTGATTTCCTTAGCGTAATCAAGTTTTCTTTAGTTGATGTTATATATGTCCTTGATAGAATTTATGGAAGATTTTGGATTTTTTTCTGCGTGTGTGTGTGTGTGTGTGTGTGTGTGTGTGTGTGTGTGTGTGTGTGTGTGTGTCTGTCTGTCTGTCTGTCTGTCTGTGTGTGCTACAGTAGGCCTGGTATGAGGATACACGTGTGTATACTGTGTTAAGGTATAGGTTTGTGTGCCGAGGTTTTAAGCTGTGTTGTGGTATATATGTGCTTGTGTGTATGTACTGAGCCGGAGTCGGGGATGGCAGGCAGGAGAGTCATGGGAGAAAACAGGTATCAGGCAGAACCAAGACTTCACCAAGTGATGGATGGCAACAACGGAACTTGCTGGAACACTGGGTCATTATGGAAAGGATTTACACTGATCTACTGCCCGTGGCGATTTGAGACGCCTGAACGCTCTCTGTATTGACTGTCCCTCTACTTAACTTGTTCCAAGCATCCACCACTATTACTGTAATACTACAGCACGTCTCCTGCAGATCCGAAGGAAGAGTCTTTGCATAACGAGTAAGCAGTTACGAAATGTGTTGATCAGTGTGCAAGATATTGACGACGAGGGCAACATTGACGTGTCACTCACTGTGAACTCATCAATAACATGGCACGTGTCAATAATGCAGAGGCTGGCGAAACATAGTATAGTTTCAGTCACACTAATCTGTGAGTTTCTGATGTATTCTATTACCACGAATAGCCTCGTAGCCACCATAGCTCGGAGCGACCCCATGGTCTGTTGCTGTTTGAATTCCTTTGTATTCCTGTGTCGGCGGACGTGGAGTTCGTGCCAGGCCTATGCAACTAGCGACCCACAGGGGGCTTATAAGCTGTGTCCTATGAATGATCGTGTACAAGATGAAGAAGGAATGAAAGATGTGGCCTGTGAGGGAGACGACAATAGACCTGTTGGCCCCAAGCTGGAGAGTCTTGGTCTAAACCGCATCAACGTCTGTTCTTCCATCGCTAAAGTCATGTTTACAGTACCCAGGACCAGATCCAATACAGCATGACCCAGTTCATCTCTAACTTTCCCGTTCGTTTGTGGTCCTCTAACTTTAAGCAATCATTCTTCTGACATAGCCAGTATGCCTTCAACACTCTAAGCTCATTTTCCGTAAAACAAGAAATGGAATAAAATTTTGTCTCAATCAATATTTGCAATTCATGAGGACGTGATTTTGAGAAAGCCCTTGGGTTTGAGACTCGTTCTTAAGACTTCCATTCTTACCCGAAGATGTTAGTTAGACTTGCTCCAGTAGCCAGTGGCTAAGCATCATCCACAACAACACCTTCACCTGATCCCTGATCCTCTCCAACTCCCTCCTGGGCACAGTACGTACTGGCTCCACTCCCGCTCCTCCACATTGTCATCGTATTCCATACAGCCTCTGACATCTCTCCATTATTTACCTACTCTCAACATTTAGCTCTACCCCCACAACAACCCCCACTCACCAAATAAGGTTCCTGGGTTTCTATGGACCTCTTTTCCCGAACCCCCTGCTGCTCTAAGGCTGCGCTACTTCCAGTAGCAGGGAAATGATGGATTTCCTTGAAGTGAGGAATTTTGATGAGATTGTACTCACAGTGATAACGCTTCAACAAAAGTGACTTTTCACTCTTGGAATAACCTTGTGCAGGAGAAATCCGGTAACACACACACACACACACACACACACACACACACACACACACACACACACACGCACACACACAGATATATATATATATACATCAGTGCTCCCTCACCTTATATATCATTCGTTATTTCTCGAAAACTTTCATTTCAACTTCTCCACACATCTTGGTTATCATACCATCAGCATGTCTCACTATCTTCTTCACTTTCATCCTCATCTTACCAACGCTATGATAACCTTCAGCACTTGTATCATGTTTAACCTTCATTCATCTTTATTGCCCTCTTCTGGGCCCTTTCTATCAACTCCTCTTTCGTCGACATTTCAGGTGCGATGACCAAACCCGAGAATCCTTTTTCGATTTTGTCTATTATGATCAAGTGTTCCGTACAACCCTCACCAGGTATCACTTCGTGGTCTCCTTTCCTCAGTGTTGTGGAGCTCCATGTTGCAGGAACACACGTGCACCTGGGAGTGTTCCTTGTCCTTGCCTGGCGGGACTTTGCTTTTCATCATTCAGTAAACCCAAAGGAAATTTTCGCGGTCATATTTGTTAATATTATCCCTGGGGATAGGGGATTAAGAGTACTTCCCACGTATTCCCTGCGTGTCGTAGAAGGCGACTAAAAGGGGAGGGAGCGGGGGGCTGGAAATCCTCCCCTCTCGTTTTTTTTTTAATTTTCCAAAAGAAGGAACAGAGAATTGGGCCAGGTGAGGGTATTCCCTCAAAGGCCCAGTCCTCTGTTCTTAACGCTACCTCGCTAATGCGGGAAATGGCGAATAGTTTGAAAGAAAAGAATTTGTTAATATATCAACTTCAACACATATTTTCTCTATGATTTAACGTACTTTTCATTTTTCTATTTTTTTTTTCAAGTCAAGTTGCATAATCCATATAATAAGACATTATCATCCCTACACTTGAATGTTCCATTCACCACGAAGAGGTAGAATCCCAGACAAAGGTACTCAGAGTCACGACCCTATCGACCCGAGGTGACCTGTTTTAACACTATCTTGAACATTCCTTTCAATTTTCCTGTACTAACTCTAGGGTGCTCGCCAGGTCAATATTGGAGACCACACCCTTCCCTCCTCATTCGTCCTGGTGAGGGTGTGGGTGATGGTGGGTGGTTGGGTGGGGCCTTATGGTTCATGACCCACCCCGTCCTGGTGAGGGAGAGTGTGGTGATAGGTGGGTGGGTTAGACCACATGGTTTCTGACCCACCCCGTACTGCTGAGAGAGGATGTGGTGGTAGGCAGATGGGTGGGTGAGACCGCATGGGTCCTGACCCACCCCGTACTGGTGAGGGAGGGTGTGGTGGCAGATGGATTGGTGGGTGGGTTAGACCACATGGGTCCTGGCCCACCCCATACTGGTGAGGGAGGGCGTGATGGCAAATGGATAGGTGGGTGGGTTAGATCACATGGGTCCTGACCCACCCCATACTGATGAGGGAGGGCGTGATGGCAAGTGGATAGGTGGGTGGGTTAGATCACATGGGTCCTGACCCACCCCATACTGGTGAGGGAGGGTGTGGTGGCAGGTAAGAAGTTACCTCACCTCACCCTCCACATTGGTATCTCGGAGGCGGCCGTGATCGTATAGTGGTTAGTACATTGCGTTGTGGCCGCAATAACCCAGGTTCGAATCCTGGTCACGGCAAAAGAGGTGGATCATTTTCCGATACCCGTTTTCTATCTCTGGCTTACGGTAGACGTCGCAAAACACAGTATCGACCGTGAATGGATATCCGATACCATCTACTGAAGATCAAATATGACACTACCAAGTCCGCTCCACCATCTTAAGAAACGACGACTTAGATTTCAGTGGGCAGATCTCGAGACAGTGACATACGTCATAAAGAACAATATTCAATATTCACTTAAAAAAAAGAAGAAAATACGGATTCGTAAAATATTAAGGGTAGACTCTCCTATTAATACTCCGGAAGCTTATCTTATCAGTGAGAATAAACAGTCGATCAGATAACAAGGATCCTTACTTGTTCTCATTCCAACTTGGGTTTTCTAAGTATATGACTTACTTATGAACTCTCCGGTAGTACCACTTAATCTCTCTAGCGCGACGGAACGACCCTTAAGTGCGTTAGAACGACCGTTGAGTGCGTTGGTACGACCGCTGAGTGTGCTGATGCGACCCTTAAGTGCCTTGGAACGACCCTTGAGTGCGTTGGTAAGACCCTTGAGTGCGTTGATGCTACGCTTGGCCTAACCACTGACCTCTGACCCTTAAGTCGTAGCGTCACATTCATGTAGTTAATCATCTCCAGTAAGTACAGCACAGTACAGTAAAGTACAGTACAGTACAGTGCCGTGGTTACTGTGTGGCAATAGTATGTACATAACATACCGGCGACTCTGTGCGTGTGTGTGTGTGTGAGACAGCACGTTCTCTAGTGTGCCATTATTGGCACAAGTAGAGTGTGATTTCCTATTTGCGCTGTTCGGGAAGGGAGTTTTACACTCGTGAGGGCGCTCCATGTCTTGGACATTTTCTACTGCCATACAAACTCTTAGATTTATATATATATATATATATATATATATATATATATATATATATATATATATATATATATATATATATATATATATATTAACCACTACCTCAGCCACTCTGTTCCATTCCTACATCAACCTTATGCTATATAAGTACTTCTCTATATCATTTCAACGAGTTCCTTCGCTCAGTTTCACATGTCATTGTCCTCTGATTGTTCTATCCCTACGTTATCAGTCTGTTTCAGGAACTGGAAGGTTGTGATCAGGTCACCCTTAACTCTTCTCTCTTCTATGGTTGGTATGTTTATAGCCACTAGGCCTCCCTGCAACTCAAGTGTGTGTGTGTGTGTGTGTGTGTGCATAAGTACTTTTAGGTAAATGTGTGTAATGAGTAAAATGTAAATTTTCCACATCGATGTAAAACATTAAAAAAAAAAGAACATGGCAAAGTATACATATCCTGTTTGAACTTATTTCAAAAAATAAATCATGATTATTGTCCAGATGTCCATTTTTCAAAGTCATATTTAAGGCCTACACAATAGATTGTCAGCTCTGAACATTGTGTACTTATAAAGTAGGAAGACGAAGATGCACGAATGAAAATGTCATATACCCTCCTCGCTCACCATCACAGAAAACGGATGATCCCCACCAATTGGCTAGAGCATGGCGATGACGTATTATGACGTCACAAACCGGACGATCGACCAGGCAAGTTGTGTTGCACATGTCATGAACACCTGCACTGCATCTGTCATGGTGACATGCACCCCATTGTAATAATGCACGACAGCAAACCAATGCACAAAACTCGAGACTGTTCTCAGATGGCCATAGTGTCTACTAGAAAACAAGAAGTAATCGTTTTCTTTACTCGCTAGTGATGCGTTCAAAAAACATCAGCAAAAAATGACTAAATGTTCCTTTAAGTTCATGAGCACCGTCGTACCATCGTGTTCTCTGGTCGTACCGTCGTGTTCTCTGGTCGTACCGTCGTGCTCAAGAGAACACGTGTTTCAAGTCGTGGATTAGTTTAGAAGCCAGATGAGATATATCGGGATAAACAAGTGGTTAATGTCTTCATTGGCAACTAGACGAAGCGGACCCCGTGACCTCATCACGATTTTACCCCTTTAGCACCGCAACTTAACCCCCTCAGCATGCGACTTGACCCACCTCACCCCCGTAACTTAACCCCCTCAGCACGCGACTTGACCTCCTCTCACCACCGCAACTTAACCCCTTTAGCACTACGACAGTACAAGAAAGTACAATGACTGTGCCACGACTTTACCCCTTCTGTGACATGATTTGATCTCTTAAGTATCACGACTTTACCCCTTCAGCACCATGAGTTTCCCCTTCACTCTCGCGACCTTACCCCTTCAGCACTACGACTTAAACCCCTTCATTACCATGACTTAACACTTCCACCACTTCGATTTTACCCCTTCAGTAATACGACTTAACCCTTTCTGTAACACTCCTTCAGTACCAACACTTTACCCTTTCGGTACAAAGACTTTCCCCTTTCATTACCACGACTTAACCCCTTCATTATCAACAACTTTACCCCTTTAGTCCCAAGACTTAACCCCTTCAGTACCACGACTTTATTACCCCTTCAGTCCCACGACTTAACCCTTTCAGTGCCTCCATTTTAACATTTCAGTACGACAAGTTAACCCGTTCATCACATCGACCCGTAATACCTTCACTGCTGTAACGTAGTAACTTGAGTGCCACAACTTTAAGAGATGAGTGCGGACGTAAAGCCCTGAGTACGACGACGTAATGAACCCCATGAGTGTGCTATGACTTAACCCTTGAGAACGAAGGAGAGCGAACCTACTTACAATGTTATGTTGATAACCAGCTGACCCATAAGATGTGTGTCATCCGGGACTACATGCGTCCTGTGTTTATGTCATATGTTCATAAATTCTGACCATACAATGGTATCCGAAATTCATATGTGTAAAAGTGCTGGATGTAGTGTTGTAGTGTATATATATATATATATATATATATATATATATATATATATATATATATATATATACACTTCTAGAGGTTTTACGAGGGGATGTGTCCCTGTCCGGTGGCCACGGCAAGCAGGCTTATAAATACATACATATATATATATATATATATATATATATATATATATAGTGTGTGTGTGTGTGTGTGTGTGTGTGTAGACACATCGGAGTAAGAATATGGTGCATATACACAAGGTTACGAGACGGGGCAACACGAGTGTAAAACCCACATCCTGTAACACACAATTATCAGTCAAATGCAAATGAATACAAAGGATTTCAAACAGCAAGAGACTACTTGGGGGTTTTCGAAGCTGTTTGTGGTAGCGGATGAAACCAGAAGCTCACAGATTAGTGTGTTAGGTGTAGAAAAAACGTTCAAACGTTAGACAGAAGGACCTACTAACTTTTCTTGCGTCTAAGGAGGCGCAAATAACGTTAGTCGTGGATTTGAAGCGAAATATTTCTGTAGGTTCTTCTTAAACGTAAATATGATACTATTCTCCACAATGTCATATGTTATGGAACCTGTTTCTATCTGTTACTAAGAGTGAAATCAGACGAATCAAGCCTTACGTAACTGCTTAGTTCGAGATTATCCAACCCTTTGATCATCTTGAATACATGTATTAGATCACCTCTTCAGCTTCTCTTTTCTAAGCTGAATAGAGTTGAGTCGTTTAGTTGGCTCTTATAGGATTTGTTCCTCGGTCTAGGAATTATTTTGGGAGCTCGAAGCTGAGCTCTCTCTCTCTTGTCAAGTAGGGCGACCCAAACTGAACGCACTATGCATTATGGGGACACCAAATTAAATATGAATTATAAAGATGCTTTCTCCAGACTTAAATTCGATATCCTTTTCTATGAATCCATGAATTTATTTCGCCCTTTAAGCTACTTCCGTGAGCTGCTCAGGTGACTAAAAGACACCAGAGATTATTACACCAAGATCATAACATGGCTTTGAAATATGTGGACACAGAAATATTTACAAAACTGTTCTTATTCTGCGTAAGACCAATACTAGAATATACCTCTCGAGTTTGGTCACTTTACCTAAAGAGGCACAAACATCTTATAGAGAAGGTTTAGCGAAGGGCAACAAAGCTGGAGCCATAATAAAGAAAGGGTTATGTTTACGGGAAAAGATAGAAGCCTTAAATTTGCCCAAAATGGAAGCGAGAAGTGTGAGTGACCAGATAAAAACCTTTAGAATTTTGGACTAGATTGATACTGTAAACAATGAACACTCCCTCGAAACATGTAGGAATACGACAACCAGATGATATGATAACCAGATGACAAGATATGAAATTAAGTAAAAAAAACTTGCTAAAAGAAGAAATGTGAGGAAGTCCCTTCACAGTGTCAGAGTGGTGGACGAATGGAATATAGTGGAAGGGTATGTCGAAGATGTGGAGAGCTAACAGAAGTTGAAAATGGTATACGACGGTGGAAAATATTCAAGAGATGGGGCCCCATGAGCGTAAAAATCTTTCCCAGTATACTACAAATAGGTAATTACATAAGTGGTCACACACACACACACACACACACACACACACACACACACACACGTACGGAAATCCGTGTGTAGCGGTTAGCGTTACTGACAATGAGTCAGCACGAGCCCGCCCGGCGTCGGGCCCGCATAAGTTCGAAACCTGGGCACGACAGTTGCCCCACACCCAACCCAAGTGTTCATCCTCACCTCGAGGATGGTCGAAAAATGGGTACCTGGCTAAGAATGGGATGTGTGTGTGTGTGTGTGTGTGTGTGTGTGTGTGTGTGTGTGTACATACATACATAGGAGTAAAGGCATGGTGGATATATACAAGGTTAAGACACGGGGCAACACGAGTGTAAAACTCCCTCCCCTTAACACACAAATAGTCGTCAAATTGCAGCCAGCCAGCAAGTGATGGGTAATAGAGAGCAAGTCATGAGTACAGCAGGATGAGAAAGGAGAAACAGATAGATTTGGAGAAGAAGAATAACAAGAAAATAAATCATGCAAAAGTTCTATATGAATTGATCTGGAGTAAAATGTCAGTTCAAAAGCTGAGGTATACCAAGGGTAGAGTTGTGAAGGACGATTTACGGATGAACGAGGAGCTGAATGACAAGTTCACCAGTGTCATCGCCCCGGAGGACACTAGAGCCCCAGCATCAGTGAGTCATCACAGTAGAATAAGGTCTTGGAAAGCACCACGAAAAGGGTCTGGACCAATCAAGCTCTTGGTCCTGACGAAGCCTCTTCATATGTCTTTAAGAAATGTCGAGATGCGCTCAAAAGACGTCACTGGAGGAAGGTTAAAGTGCCAAGGGAGATGAAGTGGTCAAACGTCATGACTACCTTTAAGAAAGGGACCCCAGAAGTCTTCTTTGGTGACCGTAGTTTGTATAGTATTGGAAAAGATGTTAAAAAAGAAAATGGATTGATCATTGCAAAGGACAACCTACCTACCTATTTGAGAAAGAACATGGGTTCAGGCGAAGGTGATGAGTAACAATCCTTTGAGATTTCTGAAAGATAGCGAGGTCCGTTTTAGAGAGAAGTTTGGACGGACTGTTTGCATCTGGACTGCCAGAAAGCTTTTGACACTGTCACATTAAGGGGTTAGTGAAGAATGAAGGGAAAACTCCCTCCGATGGACAATCAATTACCTAAGTGGAATGGAGCAAATGACACATATCAAAGCTGCCTTCTCGAAGTAGGTTGGGACCACCAGTAGTGATGTCAGTTTTGGGACCATTAATCTCCTGTATACATACATTGCCAGAAATAATGGACTCATACCTTCAAGGTTTGTGTACCTTGCCAAAGGTCGTGAAGAAAGTTAATAGTTGAGGAGGATCCCATCATCGCACACAACGACTCAGACAAATTGCAACGGTCTGATAAATGGTCCATGAAATGAACCACAACATACACGAAGAGTAATGGGCGTGTGACAGCGGAAGCCTCGAGGCGAACACGTATTAAGCTGAAGAAATCTGTGTGCGAGAGGCACTTGTAAGTCGATATTGTACCTAACCAGTCGCTTGGAGTCTCACCACGGGAGAGATGTAAAGGTGACAAACTATTTAACCCCAGGCAAATATTAGAATCACATTTTAGCGCGTGAATATGGAAACATTCAGCAAAACTATTCATGTTCTATGTCAGGCCAAAACTAGAATACGCTTCTTATTTTCTTTGGTCTCCACGTTAAAGTAATCACGTAGAACTAAGAGAGAAGGTCCAGAAGAGAGCAACAAAGACGGTATCGGAATTAAGACAGCCTAGTTGGGGAAAGAGGCTATACAAGGGCATGCATTTATCCACAATCTAAGGGAGAAGTTTGAAGGCTGACTTCTTGACAACCTTCAAGTTTTTAAATCAGTTTGATCAGTTTGATGACCTCATTAGTGCACAGGTCTTCGAAGAAGGCCACTGCGTAAATTTAGGCAAAGATTCTCCCAATACAATCCTACTTCATCATGCTCGGGACTCAATCCTTTACAACCCCTGTCATCCACACTGTTCCACAACTAATCTCTGTAAAACACATATAAAACAAACTTATCCCTGCCTTACCCTTCAGCTACTTATACGTCCAAATCCCCCACCTCCAACAGATTCAGCACTAACCAAACATATAAACACCAAAATTACCCGTCAAACACTTAGCGATCGCCCTATTAACTCAGTCTTAAACGCCACTCTACCAGGCATACACACCCATCTGAAACTGCACTCCCCAGACACATAAGAGTCACACTTTCTCGTCTACGTTGTTGACATCACCCATCCCGACAACACTACAGACACCGATTCAATATTTCTCAAGACCCCTCCTGCTCACGGTGCAACCACTGTGAAAGCACCGAACACTAAGATGTCAGTTGACATTCTCTCTCCCGACATAGACACACACCCGCATCAGTACATTGTATGACCTGTGTTCCTACCCAATTGACGTGGTCGGCTTCCTGAGCGCTGCGGGAGATCTATAGATGGAAGAAGAGATCCCTGGGATAGAGAGTAGGAAAGTATATATATATATGTATAGGAAGAGAGGAAAGTGATTGGTTCTCAGTGAATGTAGGTTTGCGGCAGGGGTGTGTGATGTCTCCATGGTTGTTTAATTTGTTTATGGATGGGGTTGTTAGGGAGGTGAATGCAAGAGTTTTGGAAAGAGGGGCAAGTATGAAGTCTGTTGGGGATGAGAGAGCTTGGGAAGTGAGTCAGTTGTTGTTCGCTGATGATACAGCGCTGGTGGCTGATTCATGTGAGAAACTGCAGAAGCTGGTGACTGAGTTTGGTAAAGTGTGTGAAAGAAGAAAGTTAAGAGTAAATGTGAATAAGAGCAAGGTTATTAGGTACAGTAGGGTTGAGGGTCAAGTCAATTGGGAGGTGAGTTTGAATGGAGAAAAACTGGAGGAAGTGAAGTGTTTTAGATATCTGGGAGTGGATCTGGCAGCGGATGGAACCATGGAAGCGGAAGTGGATCATAGGGTGGGGGAGGGGGCGAAAATTCTGGGAGCCTTGAAGAATGTGTGGAAGTCGAGAACATTATCTCGGAAAGCAAAAATGGGTATGTTTGAAGGAATAGTGGTTCCAACAATGTTGTATGGATGCGAGGCGTGGGCTATGGATAGAGTGGGGCGCAGGAGGATGGATGTGCTGGAAATGAGATGTTTGAGGACAATGTGTGGTGTGAGGTGGTTTGATCGAGTAAGTAACGTAAGGGTAAGAGAGATGTGTGGAAATAAAAAGAGCGTGGTTGAGAGAGCAGAAGAGGGTGTTTTGAAATGGTTTGGGCACATGGAGAGAATGAGTGAGGAAAGATTGACCGAGAGGATATATGTGTCGGAGGTGGAGGGAACGAGGAGAAGAGGGAGACCAAATTGGAGGTGGAAAGATGGAGTGAAAAAATTTTGTGTGATCGGGGCCTGAACATGCAGGAGGGTGAAAGGAGGGCAAGGAATAGAGTGAATTGGAGCGATGTGGTATACCGGGGTTGACGTGCTGTCAGTGGATTGAATCAGGGCATGTGAAACGTCTGGGGTAAACCATGGAAAGCTGTGTAGGTATGTATATTTGCGTGTGTGGACGTATGTATATACATGTGTATGGGGGTGGGTTGGGCCATTTCTTTCGTCTGTTTCCTTGCGCTACCTCACAAACGCGGGAGACAGCGGCAAAAAAAAAAAAAAAATAAATATATATATATATATATATATATATATATGTATATATATATATATATATATATATATATATATATATATATATATATATATATATATCTTTTCTCTTTTCTTTCAAAACTATTCGCCATTTCCCGCGTTAGCGAGGTAGCGTTAAGAACAGAGAACTGGGCCTTTGAGGGAATATCCTCACCTGGCCCCCATCTCTGTTCCTTCTTTTGGAAAATTAAAAAAAAAAAATATATATATATATATAAATATATACATATATGTAATAAAAGTATACCTTACTTACCACTGGTTCAAAATGATACTACCGAGTCGTTTGGTGAGGACACAAGGCTAGTGTGTTCCGACCCTACACCAGAGGTCAGCTATTCTTAACCCCATGACTGACCAATTATGGAGGAGGGGAGGAGAACGGGAGGCGGAGGAGAGAAAAGAGAAAGAGAAGATAAAGAAAGAAGTGTAAGGGGGGGGGGGTTTGTGTGCGGTAAGGGGAGGGGCAGGGCCGGCTGGGTCACGTGACACGCCCAGCAGGTGAGGCTCCGGGTTATTTATACACCATAATAGGTACGGGAGGCAAGCTGTCTGTCTCCCTGCACGGCTCCTTACCACAAGGGGGTCCGTGCTCACACGGTACGGCAAGTTGTGTCATCCCCTGCACGTCCAACAGGTTCCGTACTCAGCGCACGTCACGTTGAGACAGCGTGGCCACGTTGAAGGATAAAAATATCATTCATAAATATATCAATGAATGGAAAATGATCCTGAAATCCATTAATATCTAAGGACTGGGACTTTCCAGAACAGACCGGGCAGACGGGCCGAGCCACGGCAACCGTTGTCGTGTGCCAGTCAGCAGATAACCAGATACATGAGGTGTTATATGGCGTGAGACTTACGCCCTGGCTCTACTTCATGACACAATCTGGCCATGGGGAATGTCCTCTCTATCTTTAACGTCGTGGTTAGACGAGAGGAAGAAGAGGCGAGACAGAGGGGGAATAGGATAGTCTGGTATGGTAGAGGAGGCCGAGGTGTGTACAGGTGTGGAAGCATTCTACAGTGCAGCAGCGTGTGGCTGATTTTCTAGAGACGTAGTTTTTTTTTTTTGGTGCTATATTTATAAACCCTCGGCGGACTTGGGGTGTGTATGTAGTTATGTTATCTCTCTCTCTCTCTCTCTCTCTCTCTCTCTCTCTCTCTCTCTCTCTCTCTCTCTCTCTCTCTCTCTCTCTCTCTCTCAGACAGTGTGCAGTGCAGATGATGTACAGCCGTTGCAAATGACGGTACGTATTGAGAGAGAGAGAGAGAGAGAGAGAGAGAGAGAGAGAGAGAGAGAGAGAGATCGTACAACTGTGTCAGACCGGGAGTCAGTCTGTAAAACTGACCAGACGAGAGAGTTAAGCCGGGCAACACCTTTGTGAAATCGCCGATGAAATATCCATTTTGCATACGATGGTCTCAGAGGCACTAACTTCCTAGATAAATCATAACTGCGTATTGTACAAAACCAAATTATCACAAAAAAAGTGAAGAGACATGATATTATAATTTAACATAGTATGATAGTAACTTAAATCGCTTCTTCCGAGACCAAACAAGCAAGCGAGGGTCAGTACAAGGCTGTTCAAGCTGCCGCGTTCCAATACACCACACAACATACCTTTAGCACTGTCTCTCGCTTCGAAAGTTCTCATTATCATAATACTCATCATTTTGCCTTGATAGTTCTAACTTATTGATCAGTGCTCACCTTCAATTCAACTTATCGATGAGTGTTCACTTTGAATTCAACTTATCGATGAGTGTTCACTTTGAATTCAACTTATCGATCAGTGTTCACCTTGAATTCAACTTATCGATCAGTGTCCACTTTGAATTCAACTGATCTATCGGTGTTCACCTCGAATTCAACTTATCGATCAGTGTTCACTTTGATTTCAACTTATCCATCAGTGTTCTCCTCGAATTCAACTTATCTATCGTTGTTCACTTTGAATTCAACTTATCGATGAGTGTTCACTTTGAATTCAACTTATCGATCAGTGGTCACTTTGAATTCAACTTATCCATCAGTGTTCTCCTCGAATTCAACTTATCTATCGTTGTTCACTTTGAATTCAACTTATCTATCGGTGTTCACCTTGAATTCAACTTATCGATCAGTGTTGTCCCCATGACTGATGTAGTGACCGCTGTAGTTTATCATTTTCTTTGACTTATTTTCGACTGACTGATTTTCCTGAGTTGGTGTTTACATGCATTGCTACAGCACCTTAGTTAACGCTCCCTATCTACTCTTAAGGTTTCCATAACTTTATAGGTTTCGTTCTTAAACTCCCTTATGTAGCCGAGTTTCTAACAGATCGTTAAATATTATACCATTTTCATTTATTATATTCATTAAGATAATTAGATTTTCCTCCAGGGTCCCTATTCATTTACTTTATTTCTGTCTTTTCCATGACTGTGTCTGTTTGATCTTCTCTCGTGTGTGTGTGTGTGTGTGTTGCTTCACATGCTTACTTGTGTTATGTTCACTGACATTTCCATCAGCTCCTCTGCGAGAAACAAATGGTTGGGATTCGGTTTTATTGTTAATTCTGGCTGGATTTTCATCCACTATTTTGTAGTCGGTTTCTCTTTCCGCATTTCTCAATATCCTGCTTCAAAAGATCCTGCAGTCTCTCTGATTGCAATTTCGGCTGATCACATTTTCCTCATCCATTATCTAATGCCATCTTTTTCATGTTTTTTACATTTTTCTTCATCGTGACCATCCTTGGTCATAGCACCGTCAACTATTATGCAAAATTTCCCATTCTATATCATCTTATATCTTTCTTTAGAAACTCTTTAAGTAACCTGCTATTCCTGAGGGTGCAAGTTTCAAGTGATTCTGTAACCCCGATTACACAAACACTATAAATGTCAAAGTGTCTGCAGAATTCTAAGTGACTGAAGTCATCTTTCACTTCATCCATTTGAGTGGCAGCTTCCATCATAGAACTTTTTTGGTACATACGTAAGGCTGAATGTTTATTTCCACACTTGTTAAGTCTAACGTCCTCTCTGGAGTTACGTAAGTTGGCATGTTTCTAACTACTTCTGAATCACTTATCTCTATTTCTTCTTTGTCAGTTTTGTTATTTAGTCCATTTGCTTCTGGCACGTCTGACTCATCCATGTTTTTTAGTTTCATATTCTTGTCTTTTTCACCTTACTGTTTCTTGTGATCTGTTAAGCGACCTCATTCTCCTGCTATATGCCTCATAGGGGCAAGTTTGCAGTCTGTTGTGGACGAGAGGGCTTGGAAAGCGAGTCAGTTGTTGTTCGCTGATGATACAGCGCTGATGGCTGATTCGGGTGAGAAACTGCAGAAGTTGGTGACTGAGTTTGGTAAAGTGTGTGAAAGAAGAAAGCTGAGAGTAAATGTGAATAAGAGCAAGGTTATTAAGTTCAGTAGGGTTGAGGGACAAGTTGACTGGGAGGTAAGTTTGAATGGAGAAAAACTGGAGGAAGTGAAGTGTTTTAGATGCCTGAGAGTGTATTTAGCAGCGGATGGAAGCATGGAAGCGGAAGTGTGTCATATGGTGGGGTAGGGAGTGAAGAATGTGTGGAAGGCGAGAACATTATCTCGGAGAGCAAAAATGGGTATGTTTGAAGGAATAGTGGTTCCAACACTGTTATATGGTAGCGAGGCATGGGCTATAGATAGGGTTGTGCGGAAGAGGGTGGGTGTGTTAGAAATGAGATGTTTGAGGGCAATATGTGGTATGAGGTGGTTTGATCGAGTAAGTAATGAAAGGGTAAGAGAGATGTGCGGTAATAAAAAGTGTGGTTGAGAGAGCAGAAGAGGGTGCATTGAAATGGTTTGATCACATGGAGAGAAGGAGTGAGGAAAGGTTGACCAAGAGGATATACGTATCAGAGGTGGAGGGAACGAGGAGAAGCGGGAGACCAAATTGGAGGTGGAAGGATGGAGTGAAAGGCGTGAAAGGCGTGCAAGGAATAGAGTGAATTGGAACGATGTGATATACCGGGGTCGACGTGCTGTCAATGGATTGAATCAGGGCATGTGTATCGTCTGAGGTGAACCATGGAAAGTTTTTATGGGCCTGGTGTGGAAAGGGAGCTCTGCTTCCGGTGCATTACACATGTCAGCTAGAGACTGAGCATGAACGAATGTGACCTATGTTGTCTTTTCCTAGCGCTACCTCGCGCGCGCGCGCGCAGGGGGAGGATGCTATTTCATGTGTGACGGGGTGGCGACGGGAATGAATAAAAGCAGCAAGTAAGAATATGTACATGTGTATATGTCTGTGTATGTATATGTATGTATACGTAGTAATGTATATGTATGTATATGTGCGTGTGTGGGCGTTTATGTGTATACATGTGTATGTGGGTGGGCTGGGCCATTCTTTCGTCTGTTTCCTTGAGCTACCTACCTGACGCGGGAGACAGCGATTAAGTATGGTAAGTAAAAATCAACTATGAAAGCCCCATGCTTCCTCAGACCACATCTGATGCATATTAGTGTGGTCTGTGAGTTGTAGTCATGTTTATGTTACGTGCTGCCGTATTTACATATATAAACGGTGTTCGATCTTTGTACTGGAATCTAACATAATTCAGCCTTACTTATGAACAAAGTTTTGGCGACGTATGTTTGGCTATCATTGTCGAATTCTCTAGATAATTCCGTTTGTTTGACCGTCATACAACAACACAATATACATCTTTGCTCCTTATGTATACATTAAAGATTTTCATCGTAGGCATTCTCTCTCTCTCTCTCTCTCTCTCTCTCTCTCTCTCTCTCTCTCTCTCTCTCTCTCTCTCTCTCTCTCTCTCTCGTTAAGAAAGATCTCATTATCATGCCACTCATTGTTTGATCTGAAAGTACCAACTTATCAAAGGCCTCCTTAAATTCATGCGTCTCATCTGCTGTGGCTCCTAATTTTCTGACATTCTCCTCACCTTCTACGTCGCTTTCCGTGTGAGGCCATGTAGGAAGCGGCACATATATCGTTAACCTCACCATGACTTATTGGCTGAAATTTCTCTCCCTCGGATTCCCTCAGGTTGTCTTCTGTCCATCTGTAGACAACATCTCCTGGTCTTCCTCAGATTCCCTCAGGTTGTCTTCTGTCCATCTGTAGACAACATCCTGGTCTTCCTCAGATTCCCTCAGGTTGTCTTCTGTCCATCTGTAGACAACATCTCCTGGTCTTCCTCAGATTCCTTCAGGTTGTCTTCTGTCCATCTGTAGACAACATCTCTTGGTCTTCCTCTGAACTTGCTGCTCTCCTCACTCTCGTGTCATCAGCAGAACACCTGACCGACCACACCCTCCCTCACATCCCCGTCTGTGTCAGAAATCAACATAAAAAAACATTACTGAGGCTAATTACTGCCGCTGTCTATACGACATGGTTCTATTTGCCACCACTCTGAATTTCCTGCTGGTTAAGAATTCTAATCTGCTTTCCAGGTCTCATTCTAGATACTTTGTCTCGCCTCTCTCTCTCTCTCTCTCTCTCTCTCTCTCTCTCTCTCTCTCTCTCTCTCTCTCTCTCTCTCTCTCTCTCTCTCTCTCTCTCTCTCTCTCATTCTCTCTCTCTCTCCCTCCCACACACACACACATACACATAATACTTTCATGTTAACTTCATCAAATGCTTCAGCAAAGTCTAGAAAAACTGTGTCCAGATTCTTCTCATGCAGTAGCGTCCTTCACATGCCACTGCAATGAACTAACACTTGCGTCTGTGTGTTTGTGTCAGTTACAGATCTATGCCAGAAGGGCAGGAGAGGGTAGGGTTGTCAGGTGGTCGGGCGTGGGGAGGGGAAGAACAGGAGGGGTGTTATATGGTCCAGCAGGGAAGGGGAAATAGCATAGATGGTTCGGTAGGGCAGGGCCAGCGAGAGGGAAGAGGATGATGAGTCTAGGGAGGGGAGCATAAATGACTCTGGTAGGCGCGGGTAACTGAAGGGAGAGGTAGAATTTCCAGTGGTGGGGTGAGGACACGGTAGGGGTGATGATAAGGGTTCCTAAAGGCAGTGGGACCGTAAGTCGAGGGAGGCTCTGGCAGGGGAAGGACTGGTGGTGAGGGAGGCTCTAGTAGGGGAAGGACTGGTGGCGAGGGAGGCTCTGGCAGGGGAAGGACAGGTGGTGAAGGAGGCTCTAGCAGGGAAGGGCTGGTGGTGAGGGAGGTTCTGGCAGGGGAAGGACAGGTCTTGAGAGTGTTGGCAGGGATTGGTAGAACGGGTAGGTGGGTCTTCAGAGAAAGGACTGATAACAGACGACCTGTTGGCCTACAACGAGGTTATCTACTGCAGGACAGCAACAGTGTCTTACATTCCTTATTGATGTAGACAGAACCATGGGAAGGATGGTGACAGGTGTCCCTGACGGGGAGGAGTGGTGGAGGATGCTACTGGTGGCGGAGGAGGTGACGTAGCGGGGAGTGGCAGCGACAGCGAGGGGAGGAGTGCCCACGGCAAAAGGAGTGGGGAGTTGGAGAGCGAGGAGGGGACGGTGGTAGACGCTCAGGAGGGAGGTTCAGGAAGCCGTGAGTGATGGGTTTAGGGAGCAATCCAGAGCGGCAGTGATGAGACCTGACAAATGTTCTACATGGGAAGGGAAGGGTGGAGGTAGGAGCTACTCTGGAAGGGCGGGGGGTAAGACCGTGGTGTGGCCCTGTTCCACAGGGAAGGGTAGGCCTGGAAGGGACTCTAGCAGGGAGGGAGTTAACCTTACAATGAGGTCTGGCAAGGTAGGGGGTAGGGTTAGGGAGTGCTCTAGAGGGGCAAGGCCGAGACAGTGGCGAGGCCCGGCAAATATACCACAGGGGAGGACTGGGGGACCACAGAGTGTGGAGGGGTAATAATAGACTCTCCGGAAGGGTAGCTAGGCGGGAGGGGCGGCGATGTGGCGGACGGTCCGGCCGTGGAACGGAACGGGAGAGGGGGGGTAGGGATGATTGTACGTGTTCCGCACGGAGATGGGTGGAGGGAGGGGTGTATGCAGTGGAACGAGACGTAAGTGTGGGGTGGAGATGATTATGCGCAGTGGAAGGGGGAGCCACTGAGGAGGCACTGGCAGGGAGCACACACAGAGACATAACAGGAAACCTGCTGGACCTCGGCGAGGTCGTCTGCTGGAGGACAGTAATCGTGTCCTGAGGTTATGATCTCATTTGTGGTAGAGACGCGATAGTAAAGCAGGAAGAACCTCTCAACCCACCACAACATCCGGCGGGAGAGAGAGAGAGAGAGAGAGAGAGAGAGAGAGAGAGAGAGAGAGAGAGAGAGAGAGAGAGAGAGAGACTGTATAGCATGGAGAGAGCATACTGCCACGGAAATTTCATAGGAAAATGTAATGGGGAAAAGGCCCCTATTCTAGTGGTAGCGGGGCTCTCCAGAGAAGACTCAAATCTGAAATGGAAACAAAATGACGTAAAAATTGATAGAATTATACATTCGTTTTTCCTTCCTGAAACAGCCATATTTGCTGATAGAAAATGTCACCCAGGTAGCACAGTAGCCTTGATAAGGAGTACTAGTTCATTCAAGCCCTGTGTGCCCTCACCTGCTTGCTCCAATGGAGGGTGACCACACTCTCGCTCACTGTCACTCTCCCTCCATCCCTGGCCTATCGCATCTCCCTTCCCCACCACTTCTTCCCAAATCACGCCGTACGTTATCTCTGGTTATCCTACCCTGAATGGTGGTATGGCATTGTTCAGCGGTTCCAACCACGTATGCTATTATCCTTCTAAATACTTTCCATATTGTCGGCATAACGTTCCCACTCTAACGTATTTCTCTCAGGAATATGTGACCCGAGCAGCCACAAACGTGTTTCCTGTCAAGAAAATGGGTGCATTATTGGCAACTGTATATAGGAGAATAGTTGTGCGTCTGGCAACTTCCTCGACGTGCGTGCCGACAGACGGGACTTACTTTTTTTTAGTAACGATTTATGTTTATCGTGTTGAAGACATCCGGTGGTAATACAATCCAGAGTTTTACACTTCTACAGTTGAAAAAGCTATTGGAACCGTTACTGTTCCATCTTTTTCACTTTACACGGTATTAGCAGATTCGGAGCATCTGGGCCCTCGTCTGCTCGCTCGTGCCGAGGTTGCCATACCTCACCTTGACCTCCCTTTACACCACACCCTCCTTCACAACCACCACACTCTCCCACTGTGGCCCCCATTCCCTTCCTCAGTGACCACCATACCCTCCCTTGTCACCACCACTCCCTCCTTCCCTATCCGCTAATCCCTCCCTCACCACCACCACGCCCTTCCACCCTGCCATCACACCCTCACACATCGCCAACACGTCCTTTCACCCAGGCCTCCTCCACACACTTCTTCACTGACACCACTCCCTCCCTCCCTCTCCACTACACGTTCCCTCGCTAGTGATACTCCCTCCTTCCTTGGTCACTGCCCCTCCCTCACCACCACTCCTCCCTCCCTTCCCAGCCACCACACCCTTGAACAACTCATAGCATTGTTCAGTGTTTCCAAGCACTAGTCCCGTCATTTTTCCTCTACACACTTCTCATATTGCTGGCTCAACCTTCCCACTTAACAACAAAATATTTTCCTGACAACACATCACCCCGGCAGTATGTATAATGCCAAGGTAATGGATGAATTATAAGCAGATGTGTGTGCGTTAGATGGCATACGTCAGGCAACATCCTATACGTGTCTACAGCAGTGTATGGGAGTTAGTAGCCGTGCACTTGGCAGCTTCCTCGCCGTTTCCACAGAGAACGGTCGGATGAACAGACACACCATAGAGTTCTGATGAATGGCTATGTAACGAGGAGAAATTTTCAGATTCTAAAATGATTAGGTGTTTTGAAAATTTCTATATGATATCCATGAGGCCGGCGTCTACGTTAGAGAGGATAATCTTAGATCTCTGAAGCATACCTTCTGAAGGTTTACGTACGAGTGACGGTAATTAGTCTAGTTGCTCTGCTCCGACATTGTTCTAGCTTTCTCCTTCTCTGATTCATTTCGGAGACCAGAGGCAAGGAGTCAGTACACTCCCTCCACGAATAATATTTGACGTCTTGTATTATCAGTTCTTTGTACACTGAATCATATGTGTCAATTTCTAATTTTCCATTCGTGTTCACCTGTAATCCGTCTTGTGCGTATGACGTCACATCACCACTAAATGTGAAAAGTCTATTATTACAGAACAACTTTATACCCTGAAATCGCATACCATCCTGATAAGCGATCTTCTGAAGAAATGATCCAGATTTTTGTTATTACTATAACATCAGGCTTTACTGGCAGGAAATATGATGTCATTTCATCCATTTCAAGCTGTTACTCCTGGCACTTGTGTGAGAAACCTCAAGTGTTTCGCTAGGATAGGAGAGGAGAGGTCTCAGACCCATCAGGTCAAGACTACCAAACTCAGGTCACCTAAGACGCTCTTTTGACCCTACAGATGCTGTTGCACTCGATCTGACAGACAGCTGACCTCGTGGGTCGATATGACCTGACCTATTCTTAACATGTCTCTTACAAGCGTCGACCTAATCCGATCATTTAAAGATCCCATCTAGCCATGGATTACCTAACCTTGTTTAGACGCATGTTAGCTTTGGCCAACAAGTTTCAGTCTTCCCTAGGATGGGGAGGGAGTGATAGACGTTCCAGGAACTGAAAGGGGATGAGAGGGAGAAGGGTGGTAGATCCAGAAGCGAAGGGGATGAGGAAGCTGGGAAGGGAGAAGTCACTAGATGTTCCAAAACGGAAGGGGTTCAGGAAAAGAGGAGAGAAGAGTAAATGTTTCAGTAAATGGGTTGATAAAGCGGAGTGGGCAGATGTTCCAGAGGAGAATGGGATGAGGGAGGGTAGAGGGTGGAGGATGTTCCAGAAGTGCTAGTTGGTGAGGAGGCGGGGAGATGGTAGATGTTCCAGAAGAGAAGGGAGGAAGCAATGAGCGGGGATTACATGAGATGGACAGATAACAGCAAACTTGATTGTCTATGAGGTCATCTGTTGGAAGACAGCAGCAGTGTCATGTCATAAACTTATTTGTGATAGAGACAGGAATGTAAAGCAGAAGGAACCTCCCCACCCACCACTCCCTCCGGCTCAATAGCCAGCAGGGGAAAAAGCTAAAGAAAATATACTGGAAAGAGTAGACTGCCGTAGAAATTTTATGGGAAAGTTTGATATTCAAAAGTACCTACTCTGACCACAGTTGGGTTCCTCGAGGATGAGGCTCGAACCTGGGACCAAAAGAAGTTGATATGATGTTGAAATCATACATCTTAATGTCTGCGTTTACCTCTTAAAACAGCCGTATTCACTTGACAAAGTTTTCATAAAAGTATTTGTCTAGCTTTGTATATGGTGATTCATTCCAGCGTTCTGCAATTCTACGCATCAAAATTTTTCATAGCCCAGGTTGAATTACATCTTCATCCTCTTGATTTATGTTATTCTTTCTGGCTGCTAAATCTCTGTCTAATGTGAGGAGATTTTTTTTATGTTATCGAACTTATTCAGTATTTTGAAATGGTTTCTCGTATCTCTTCCGAGTCTGAGCGTTTTTGAAGAATAATTCTAAATCTCTGAGTCTTTCTCCATAGGGCTTATTTCTAAGGCATATAACTGGCTCTATTGCTCTTCTCTGAATTTGTTCCTGGTTTTCTTCATCCGTAATCATATCTGGTGACAGAAACTAAACGACATATTTCAAGACACGGGTAGGCCGTTTTGATAATGAATATTGTTTTCCCTTACACTTTCATGTTCAGGCACATTTAAAAGACAAGTTCTTCACTTCCTTCAAAATGCACAAGTACTTTTCTTCGTCTCTTTTTCCTATGTCTTTCGTAAACCTCTTTATATTTCATGTAAGACCCGGCCACGGAATTTAGAGATCTGAAAAGGGTGTTGTGAAGTGCGAATATCGTAACCTTCGTTTTCTGCTTGATATTTCCAGCAATGAAAACGATCATCTTGTTGGCTTTATGATACACAACTGGACATTGTTTTTATGTATGTTAGGTCATTACAGAAAGTCGCTCTAAGGCCTGTACTTATGTCTAATCATGTCTTACCAATCATGAGCAGTACCTTATCTCGACTTGATGCATTTCTCTGCATTTGTTCTAACTGGAGTCCATTTGCCACTTCATCAGTCTGTCTAGATCACCTTGAAGAGGAAGTCTTCCCTTGTCAGTGGTAATTTTGCAAGCTCTGATGGTGAATCTTGTCTGCAGATCAGTAATATAGTTATTGAAAAATATACGTGAATCCCAGAGCGGATGGAATTGACAAGTATGTGTCCTAAATCTAAGAAATATTTAAAAATTACGGGTGCTAGGATTGAAAGATATTGAACATATGGGCCCTAGGACTGAGAGCTATTGAAGATTATGGGTCCTAGGACTGAGAGATACTGAAACGTATGTGTCCCAGTACTGAGAGACATTTACAAATATGGGTCCCTGGACTGAGAGATACTGAAAAGGACAAGTCCCACCACTGAGCCATATGGTACCCTGGTTGTCCCATTGATGCAACCGGATATTTCCCCACTGAACGCCACGCCTTTCCTCCTTATGTGTGGGTCAGTCTGTCATCCACACACACAGACTTCGTCTTCTGTGTCGCCAGTCTTAATCTTCCGCAGCAGTAGTTCATTTGCTGCCTGTGGTATCTCACATGCTTTTTAGAATTCTAGGCATAGAACATCTGCGGGTAATTTGGAAGTCTATTGATTGCATATATGACTAAAGGATTCTATTAGATTCGTTATAAATGGTCTCTGTTTAAAAAGCCATGTTGGTTATCAGTTTGCCATCTGAAATTCGAACGATCTATCTTTAATCATTGCTCAAACAACTTCATCAAAACCGAGAAAGTTTTTTTTTTTCCCTTTTTGAAAATTGGTGTTACATTAAGAAAGCTTTTCGATATTTCGGTCATGGGATATACTCCTTGTCAGCTTATTTCTATCATATCTTGAGAGACATGTCGCCTGGATCAGCTTATCTATTCGATTATGATTTTTTTAGATATCTAATCACTTCACAGTTATTTTGATATCATGTTTGTCTATCTAATCTTCTTGTGCCCGAGAAAAGAAAATTTTTGTGCTTGTGGTGTTCAAAAGATTTGTGCTTGTGGTGTTCTTGAGAAATTCTCGACCATGAACACAGAATCGAAGTCTTTCGTGAGGAAGCTATATCGTTCGTGTCACCTAGCCTGGCACATCCATCTTGCTAATTCTATTGATGTTCCTCAAGACATTTTCTCTCTGAAGATGAAATATCTGATTTTATTTCTAGAGTAAGTCCACATCTTGTTAGCTGCGTCCACATCTTGTTAGCTGCGTCCACATCTTTAAAGAGCTTAATCCAGTTCACATTACCGATGTCTTGGCGCATGTCATCAAAGTTTCTTAATGTGAAAAAATTTCATATCATGATGCGATCTTTAAAATCGAAATGGATAAGCTTATGGTGAATCGAATGATGGTGATGACTATTCCCTCACTTCCCAGCGACCATACAGACGCTAATTACATCTCTATATGGACATCGCTAAGGCTAAAGTATTCCCCAGTTCTCGTTGGGTCTCGGGTCATCTGATGTTATCAGCTGCCTTCAGTCAAATGTAGTGGTCTGTTACCCTTGTGGTCACCTGGTGATGAATCCTTGCTGGGGTAGTGAAAGGGAAGAGAGAAGGAGAAGGGCACTTGAAGAGGAAAAGAGGGGGGAGGGGTGGATGGAGGGCGCTCCAGATGAGGAAAGGCTCAGGAAGCGGAAGAGAAGGGAAGGGGGATGGATGTTTCAGAGGGAGAGTGGGTGAGGGAGCGGAGAGAAGAGATGGGTTGGGTCGTTAATATTTCAGATGGGAGGGAATAAATGTTTCAGACGGAAGGGGATAAATATTTCATGTGGGAGGGGGTAGATATTTCAGATGGAAGGGGATAAATATTTCAGATGGGAGGGGGTTAAATACTTCAGATGGGGAGGGGATAGAAGATGTTCCAGAGGGGAAGGGGTGAGGGAGCGGAGAGAGAAGGAGGTGGCAGATGTTCCGGAAGGATAAGAGCGTCAGGGAACGAAGGGGACGTCAGGCGTTCCAGGGAGGGCCAGACAGCGAGCAGGGTGCATGGGACAGCCACTAGATTCCTGGAATTGAAAGTATGTCGAAGTATATAAGATCCCGACCTGTCCCAAGTGTTATCTTAATCTATGAATAACAATGTCTTCCCCAAGTTGACTAGTCACGAAAAGACGTTCGTAATGCGAGGTGAGAGAACTCGGGACGACTGGAAACAACCATTCCCTACACTGACCTACGAAACTAACATACAGAAATATAAGTTATCGTTCTGTATGTAAATAAATACGATAGATATAAAGGTTAAATCTTGGCAGGGCGTCACTGGGTAGAGCAGGTGTGATGTCTCCTGGTGGGCGTCACCCTGGGGTAGAGCAGCTGTGGAGTGTCTCCTGGTGGGCGTCACCCTGGGGTGGAGCAGCTGTGGAGTGTCTCCTGGTGGGCGTCACCCTGGGGTAGAGCAGCTGTGGAGTGTCTCCTGGTGGGCGTCACCCTGGGGTAGAGCAGCTGTGATGTCTCCTGGTGGGCGTCACCCTGGGGTAGAGCAGCTGTGATGTCTCCTGGTGGGCGTCACCCTGGGGTGGAGCAGCTGTGGAGGGTCTCCTGGTGGGCGTCATCCTGGGGTGGAGCAGCTGTGGAGTACTCCTGGTGGACGTCACCCTGGGGTGGAGCAGCTGTGGAGTGTCTCCTGGTGGACGTCACCCTGGGGTAGAGCAGCTGTGGAGTGTCTCCTGGTGGGCGTCACCCTGGGGTAGAGCAGCTGTGGAGTGTCTCCTAGTGGGCGTCACCCTGGGGTGGAGCAGCTGTGGAGTGTCTCCTGGTGGACGTCACCCTGGGGTGGAGCAGCTGTGGTGTGTCTCCTGGTGATCGTCACCCTGGGGAGGAGCAGCTGTGGTGTGTCTCCTGGTGGACGTCACCCTGGGGTGGAGTAGCTGTGGAGTGTCTCCTGGTGGACGTCACCCTGGGGTAGAGCAGCTGTGGAGTGTCTCCTGGTGGGCGTCACCCTGGGGTAGAGTAGCTGTGGAGTGTCTCCTGGTGGGCGTCACCCTGGGGTAGAGCAGCTGTGGAGTGTCTCCTGGTGGACGTCACCCTGGGGTGGAGCAGCTGTGGTGTGTCTCCTGGTGATCGTCACCCTGGGGTGGGGCAGCTGGGGTGTGTCTCCTGGTGGGCGTCACCCTGGGGTAGAGCAGCTGTGGTGTGTCTCCTGGTGGGCGTCACCCTGGGTTGGAGCAGCTGGGGCGTGTCTCCTGGTGGGCGTCACCCTGGGGTTGAGCAACTGTGATGTGTCTCCTGGTGGGCGTCACCCTGGGGTGGAGCAGCTGGGGCGTGTCTCCTGGTGGGCGTCACCCTGGGGTGGAGCAGCTGTGGAGTGTCTCCTGGTGGACGTCACCCTGGGGAGGAGCAGCTGTGGAGTGTCTCCTGGTGGGCGTCACCCTGGGGTGGAGCAGCTGTGGAGTGTCTCCTGGTGGACGTCACCCTGGGGTGGAGCAGCTGTGGAGTGTCTCCTGGTGGACGTCACCCTGGGGAGGAGCAGCTGTGGAGTGTCTCCTGGTGGGCGTCACCCTGGGGTGGAGCAGCTGTGGAGTGTCTCCTGGTGGACGTCACCCTGGGGTGGAGCAGCTGTGGAGTGTCTCCTGGTGGACGTCACCCTGGGGAGGAGCAGCTGGGGCGTGTCTCCTGGTGGGCGTTACCCTGGGGTGGAGCAGCTGGGGTGTGTCTCCTGGTGGGCGTTACCCTGGGGTAGAGCAGCTGGGGCGTGTCTCCTGGTGGGCGTTACCCTGGGGTGGAGCAGCTGGGGTGTGTCTCCTGGTGGGCGTCACCCTGGGGTGGAGCAGCTGTGGAGTGTCTCCTGGTGGACGTCACCCTGGGGAGGAGCAGCTGGGGCGTGTCTCCTGGTGGGCGTTACCCTGGGGTGGAGCAGCTGGGGTGTGTCTCCTGGTGGGCGTCACCCTGGGGTGGAGCAGCTGTGGTGTGTCTCCTGGTGGGCGTCACCCTGGGGTGGAGCAGCTGTGGTGTGTCTCCTGGTGGGCGTCACCCTGGGGTAGAGCAGCTGTGGAGTGTCTCCTGGTGGGCGTTACCCTGGGGTAGAGCAGCTGGGGCGTGTCTCCTGGTGGGCGTTACCCTGGGGTAGAGCAGCTGGGGCGTGTCTCCTGGTGGGGGCTTTGCATGACGGTGGCTCCCGCTGGTGCCGGCCGGGGAGGTTGGTGCTTCACTGAGGCGCTGGAGTCCGGAAGTGGTGGAGCCACTGGGCTTACGTGAGCCGCTGTCGTCCCTGCATCAAACACTTGGTGGTTACCGCTGCACAACATCACAAACACAACTGCATAACGGTTGTTGTTATTGTTAGTAGAAGTAATAGTAGTAGTATATCATTATGATTATTACTATTATCATTAGAAGTAGTGGTAGTTGTAGCAGTAGTTGTAGTAGTAGTCATATATCATTATCATGATTATTATTAGATGTAGTAGTAGTAGTAGTATATCATTATCATCATTATTATCATTATCATTAAAAGTAGTAGTAGTATATTATCATTATCATTATCATCATTATTCTTATCATTATCATAATTACTATTATTAATATTATTGTTTTTATTATTATCATTATCATTATTATTATCATTATTATTATTATTATTATTATTATTATTATTATTATTATTATTATTATTATCATTATTATCATAATCAATCTTATTATTATCATTATTATTATTATTATCATTATCATTAATAATGATATTATCATCATTATTATTGTTATTATTATCATTATAATTATTATTATTATTATTATTATTATTACTACTACTACTACGTAACCATAGGTCTACATCTAAACATTCTGAGTACATGGCTTTACAACGTAGCCCCGACCTCACCACACACTACAGTAACTGTTCTGTTCATAACGGTACAAGTCTCCCAGCCATGACTGAGACCATCGTGCTCCATCCCTCCTCCCTCACTGTCCCGAGCCTCGACCATCACTCCCTCCCGCTACCTCCAACCTCCACACTCACAGGACTGCTGAACCCCATGGTCAGGACCCGGTGTCTGCTTCACCACTGGGTTTCTTACATCGTCGTATGCCATCTACCTCAGGGTAGAGGAGGGTTATCTACGTTATTGTGTAGGGGGGAAGTATCTACATCGGTGTAAAGGTAGTTGAGACAGGGGGTGTCTACGTCACTGTGTAGGGGGTGAAAAGAGGTGAGAGTGGTTATTTACGTTATTGTGTAGGGGGAGTATCTACATCAGTGTAAAGGGGGTAGGGGGTAACTAAGTCATTGTGTTGGGGGGAGGGGAAGTATCTACATCATCGTAATGGGGGAAGAGGGTCATCTACGTCACTGGGGTGTCCCTAGTGTCAGGCGTGGTGTAAGTTGTCATGAGTCACCAGGGGGAGGAGGGGGTCCCCAGGGGAGCGCCGCGCCCGCTTCATCCACATCCAGTGACCATAGTGACGGAGGCAACTCACCACACCCACGACCAGATCAGAGGCTCTCACGTGCAACGCCTCAAACTCTAAATCAGCTTTTAGCGCAGAGGTTAAGTTAGATGACACTAGGTTAGGTTAGGGTACGTTACGTTACGTTACGTTACATTACGTTATTTTATGTTAGGTTAGGTTAGGTTAGGTTACGTTACGTTACGTTGCGTTACGTTACGTTTTGTTAGGTTAGGTTAGGCTAGGTTAGGTTAGGTAGGTTACGTTACGTTACGTTACCTTACGTTACGTTACGTTACGTTATGTTAGGTTAGGTTACGTTACGTTACGTTATGTTAGGTTAGGTTAGGTTAGGTTACGTTACGTTGTGTTATGTTAGGTTAGGTTAGGTTAGGTTACGTTACGTTATGTTATGTTAGGTTAGGTTTGGTTAAGTTAGGCTAGGTTAGGTTAGTTTAGATTAGGTTTCTGTATCCCTTATCGAGGTACGAAGTCTCAGCTGTTGACGTGGTAGACACATTCTCTGTCGTTTACATTCATGAGACACAGAACTATGTTATTCACATTGTAATGTGGAAAATTTGTGTTCGTTGCCTGTGTAAAATACAAAGCCCATGTCTTCATTCAGACAGGCTGTGGAGATCTCTTGCAAAAATGTATTATGCGTATGTTAAGAAGTGTATCATATATATATATATATATATATATATATATATATATATATATATATATATATATATATATATATATATATATATATATATATTGTGATCCTTTCCAATATATATACATATAATATATATTGGAAAGGATCACAATTTTGCGCGTGATCAAGATACTCCTATAAGTCCACGGGGAAAACGAAACTCGAAAAGTTCCCAAGTGCACTTTCGTGTAATAATCACATCATCAGGGGAGACACAAGAGAGAAATATAAGTCAGTAGATATACATCGAAGAGACGAAGCTTCGTCTCTTCGATGTATATCAGCTGACTTACGTATGCTTTAACTATCCACATCCAGGCCTCACAAACTTACATAGTTTCCCATACCGTTTCACATAACCTGGTGCAGTCCAATGACAGCACACCGACCCCCGTATATCACGTCTTTCCCATTCACTCTATTCCGTGCACGCCTTTCACTCTCCTACATGTTTAAGCCCCGATCAAGTCAAATTGTTTTCACTCCATCCTTCCATCTCCAATCTGGTCTCTCGCTTCTCCTTGTCCCCTCCAGTTCTGACAAATATATCCTGTTTGTTAACATCTCCTCACACATTTATTCCATGTCGAAATCATTTCCGCACTCCTTCCTCGCTCTCTGAACCACACTCTTCTTTTTACTACACCTTTATCTTACGCTTATATTGCTTACTCGATCAAACCAACTCACACCACAAATTGTCCTCACACATTTCGTTTCCACTACATCCACCCTTCTACACATATACTCATCTACATCCCGTACCTCGCAACCATATGACAGTGCTGGGACTTAACTATACATATACATCGTACAACACACTCGATATATTTTCGAAATGCGTGTCCTTCTGCATGGAAATAAAGACCATGATTTGTGTAGAATTACTACGTAAAGCAACCTTAAGTTTAATATGACTGAACACACAACCTTTTACCCTGCACACACACACACACACACACACACACACACACACACACACACACACATCGGCAAGACCTACATCAATTGTATGAAGTCTGTAGAAAATGAGTGACAGTCCCCAAAACTCGACTAAGGTCTGAGCAGTGTACCGTGGAGACGCAAAAGCGACTCATTCACGCCTCCGACGTACAAATACAATAACGGATAATGTGCACTGTATGCTGTAGACGTTGGCAGTTGGCCTACACCCGACCCAGGCGTTCATCCCCCCAGTGTGGCTGGTCGATAGATGGGTACTTGGCTTAGGCTGGTGTAAGTATATATGCATACATACATAGGAGCAAAGATATGAATATTATATGCAAAAGACGTGGGCAGTTAGAGTGTAGAACTCTATCCCCGTGACACACACAAATATTAACCACATGTAGTCGATTCGAATCCGCTATATACAGATACAACACTGCATGATATGCACTTCCCTGAAGCCCTTTAAGGTAATTCCTGAACTGTGATTGAAACGTTCCATGTGTCAGGCCGGGTTAGTGTGTGTGTGTGTGTGTGTGTGTGTGTGTGTGTGTGTGTGTGTGTGTGGATGGCACTCCCGTCCCTGAGGGTTTCCCGCCTTCGTCCCACACGGTTTGTGTCATACATTATGACGCAAGGCTGTATAATTACTAGAAATTTTACGTAAACACTTTTCTCTTGAAATCAGAAACGTTGTTGCGTCGGCCATCGCGCAGGCCTTTACGATGATGGATTTATGTCACAGTCTCTCTCTCTCTCTCTCTCTCTCTCTCTCTCTCTCTCTCTCTCTCTCTCTCTTCACGGCATCGCTAACTGGCTTGCCAACCGTGGCTTCGGCAGATGTGCTGCCGCCGCTATCCCCCAGCTTCCGACCAAAGCTGACGTGTTCCGGCTGAACCCTTCCTTGGTGATCCTCTGGCCTACCAATGAGCGACACCCCACCCCCAATACACGACCTAAGTAGCCAACTTTATACACATATGGTCGCGTGGGGAACCTAACGACCAGCCTACCTATGCTGTCTCGCCGACCAGCATGCCCCAGGAACAGCAGCCCTGGGCATCAGTAACAGCACGAGCTGGATACAGCAGCAGCAACAGCAGCGGCAGCCACTGGCAATGTGCCACTGGTTCGGACGAGCTGGGCGACCTTGAGACAGTTACTTAGGCCGGAAATCTAGCGGCTGGCCCGAGCCCCACGGGCTACACCAGCCCATCTGGCTTTTCCTGGCTCGAGTTGACTTCCTGATCACACGGAGCGAAGGACCTTCGTCCTCTGGTGTCGCACGCCTCCCCAAGATCAATCCTGGGAACTCTCTGCCCTCCTCCTGGACGGGGCAAACGTGTCAGGAGAGGTCGGGGGTTGGGTGGGGCGCAGCTACATATACCAGGAGGGTTCAGGTGCGCAGCTACACACAACAGGACGGGTCAGGAGGGGCATCTATGTACACCAAGAGGGGTCAGGAGGAGCAGCTACATACAACAGGAGGGGCAGCTACACACAACAGGAGGAGTCAGGGGCAGCTACACACACCACGGGAGAGGCCTGTAACCCTTCCACGCGCCACACACAGCAGACTACCACAAGCCCACAAGGTGTAATACTCCCCACATGGCCGACCTGCTGAGGAGGTGGGGAAGGGCTGGATGCTCCCTGGTAGCCTGGTTAAGGTTCCTGGCCCAGGTAGACACCCCTCACCCTCTCCCTCATGCATGACCTGCCACACGCTCCAGCCTGACGTCACCATGCCGACCAAAGCAGGAGTTACGCTTTCTTTTTTATATTAGTTGAGACGTCGCGATAACGGAATGCCTTATTGAGCAAGGTATCCATTTCATCGACCAACCCGTGGGGGAGGATGAACAGCTTGGCCGACTGTGGACCGACTGGCCGCACCGAGGATTCGAACCTATGCGCTCGATCGCTAACCGCTACACAACGGAAGTCCGTTATTGATTAGACAAATGAATATCCCGTTTCCTGGACTGTTGGTCACCAAGGACGGGTACAACGCCATCTGCTGCTGGAACAAGAAACTTGGAATCACTCGGAATTTCGAAAAATCTGGAGTTTCACTGGGTCATCCTTCCAGTCATTTGACCCAACAGGTCGCCTACATCAGCAACCCGACGCCGGCAAGAAGCTACGACTCTTGGGTAAAGTGTCTATAATTAAGCATAACAAGCAGGACACTACAGGACTCGTGGATGATGATACGACAAGAGATACTGGAACGCGTATTCCAGCATCCTCACTAGATCACATCCAGCCAAGGCTGACCGACCGGTCTCATGCGTTCCAGGATGGATGATCACGTCCCAAAGAATGCGAAGAAAAGAATGCATCAGAACCTGCTGTGTGTGTGTGTGTGTGTGTGTGTGTGTGTGTGTGTGTGTGTGTGTGTCCTCACTAAGAATGGCTACACCAACCTCACACAAGAATGTGTCAGTTACTAAGAGAAAGCATGAAACATGATATGAGTTTCCCGATGGTTTGTCAACACGGGAGAGAAAAAAAATCATGAAACAATGAAGCTGAACCTCGACATTTTCCTCCGAAACCATGACAGCAGCAGCAGCTGTACACAAGCCCGTGGCAACAGCGTCCTTACCTTAAGCCAGACAAAATCTTACACGGACTCAGCAAGCATCCTGAACCCACCTTTCCAGGATGACTGTGACTCAAGTAGCTATACTGAGGAACTCAACAACATGATGGAAACCTTCCACGAATGCAGGATACTGCAGCATACTGCCCTTCACAGGAAAAGGAACCTCTGACCCAGGTCTAGCGTCAAGCCTAGTGAGGACTTCGTGAAACGATTTACCAACGATAACGCTGCGCGTGACAAGTTCTACAACTGAGGAAACCACTTGACTGTAACACCAACACCTGGACTCACCCAACTCGTCAGTCAAAAGCCTGAGTCATAATTCCACCGCAACAGCAGCGTTGCAAAACTGATAACATTAAGGACAATATCATCGCCTTGAGGGTCTTGGCCAGCAGTTGGAGGCCAAGCCGAAACTAGTCTGTTGACGAAGGTTTCGGGAAGAGGAAGGACCTGCCACTAGAAGGAGCCTCCTGCCATTACGTAGATCAAACACTTTATCATATCTGGAGAAAACCACAGGATCTTGAGATAGCACTCTGGAAGGCTGTAGACGGGACTCGACAAACCAGAATACCGTTCACAGAAACAGTTGCTGCTAAACAGCCATGTCGTCAAGCTCTGGAGAAAGTGATTCAGTCGAGAAGAGAACATAACGTTCAAACAGATGCGTCCTTGTCTGGGTGTAGAGCTCTTGCTAAAGCAGAAAACAAAAGATGAAGACAACATTTACGATTAGATTAAGAGTTCTTCATTAGAGGGCTAGATGTAAAACCACCCAAAGCAAAGTAACGCCTGACACAGATCCTAACATCTTGCTAACCAATGCACAAGGACTCCCAGCAGGCCCGAACTAACCACAAGACTATATCTGGACAAACTCGCGACGGTACACTCACTGTGATAAGCTGGTGGGTGCAACACAAGTCCTAGATCACAGTCTACCAGAGAGTTACTTCTTACGGCCATATTTCTACCACCATAACGTCCGTACCTACCAGCCATCGATTTTACCAGGATGGTTAACTTCAGCGCACCGGATTGTACCACACGAGACGTGAGTGTTTGAAACTGGATGAAGGGGAAGGCAAACAATAACGAGCAATTCAACAGCAACTCTCATAAACTTATGGTGTGATGGTCCATGTAAGGCCACACTTCACCACGTACCTCACACCAGGCACCTGCAACACTCCACGCTAGATATTGCGCAACAATAAGGCATTCCTGGAGTACAGTATTCAGCCTGGAACACTAGCCTTAAGTGACCATTCTTCTGGACCACAAACCCCAGGTGACCGCATATATGAAGCACTAACCTCAGGTGGCCGGACACTTGGACTGCTAACCCCATGTGACTCCATGAAGCCACATATCAACTTGGACCACTGACACCAAGTGAACACACACCTGAACCAGTAACCCCGTGTGAGTACACACCTGGGCCTCTAACCAAAGTGACCACAAGACAGTACACCTGACGTTATCAACAATCCCAGTCCAATATCCCGGTGCAAAACCGGCTCACATAACTATCCCATACCCGAGCAACGAGGGAAGACAATAAATGATTCATCCCTTTCTACAACAGGACAACTGACACAAACCATCCACGGTGAACATGAGGACATGACATGGAGCGTGGAGGACAGGACAGAATGGCCAGGAATACCCCAATAGAAAGATTAGACAAAACAACACTAGACGAATCAGGTGTCTTGTTATAGAGGGAGAATTCTTACGTAACTGAAGGCAGTCCAGAGAGAGAGACAGTGCCTAGGCAGGCAGGTCTGGGAACCCTGGCGATATGGTTTTCAACCTGCCAAGAGCACCGCCTACAGACAGTCTCTTGGACAAGTAAAAGCACATCCCGAAAACAGGCAAAGACCCATATACTGTACTTAACAGCAAAGCAATCTTCCTCCGCTTGAGGAAAACAGTCGAAACGTTTAATATACGGCAGTTAAGCTGGCCTGAAATCTACAACAAGCTGAATCCACTCGAGCTCGGCTTCCACATAAACAGAACCTCACACTCTACTGCACCTGCCATCATACAGGTTATTTGTAATTGCTACAGACAAAGGTCGTCAAGTTGCTGTTGTACTCAGAGGCGTCGCAAAGGCCATCAATAAGTTATAACTCACAGGTTAGAAATAAAGAAAACAAGATCCTTCGGGCTAAACCACTCAAGCCTATGGAGAATCCCTCGCCACTTCTTTAAGGGCTAAAATCTCTGCATACGCATGAAGATCATTTCCAACCAGCAAATTACTATGGCAGCAGAGTGCCAAGTAAAAGTCTTGTGTACCTCAGACGTGCTACCACCGCTGTCCTCCAGTGAATTCATAACGTAGTCTAGTGACGACGTCACCCGCTAGTTACACACCTGCTTAACTCCCCCACCCTAACTGCGCTATACACAAGAGTCTCCTCCACAGTCATCAAGTACGAAGAATAATTATAGAAAGTAAGATCAGATACAGGAAAGTAATTCCTTAACCATACACAAAACAGCGCCACCCCGAGTAAACACCGACCCCCTTCCTTCCTCCCTCTACTCTACAAAAGGTCAAGTGTTCTGACTACGACAAAACACAGACTCTACGTAGAGCCACATCAAAGAATAAACACAGAGAGATAATGACACAAAACAAAATCAAATGATTGCGAAATGTCATAGCAAACTGCTATCGCGAATTATACCAAACACTCATCACTTAAGCCACAGTGTACCTCCTCTCCCCACATACCGACACACACACACACACACACACACACATCAAGAGTAATAGACTCAGACTCCGGGGAGTACAGGGTAGGACAGTAAGAACTGAACAGAGTGAGAGTTGCTCAGAAAAGAATTCAAAACAGGAGTTACATACGAGACCCAAGAATGCCTCCCATCAACCAGATACTCTGGTTGAGCTCCAAACGTTCGACAGTGTCGGTACGTAAAGACAGAGCAAGTGGACCATCGAGGAAGCACTCAGAGAACCAAGCAAAGAAAATCAAAGGTTCAGAAACGAGAAGAATATAACTAGGCCAGCCAATCCCTACGTCACTCTACAAACAGAAAACGAGAAAGACTCTCTTGGGGCGGAGCTCGAACGAACAACCAAAACAACTACAAAGACTCGGAGGCGAGCCAGACAGTTCATCAGCCACATGGCGACCCTCTGGTTGTCTGTCAACCAGCAACGCAGGGACCTGGCTGGCGCCTGGTTGGTTCATTGATTATTTGGGTCTATCATCTGCCAGAGTCATTAAGACGGTCAACGGTCAAGATAGATCCACTGACCAAAAAGTCTCTTAACACCTTCAGATGTTAAGGATAATTGTGAGACCATGTACGTACACTCTCACTGTGTGTATGATCCGTGAGGGGAAACATTCCATCAAACATTCAGTGTTTCATGAGCGTCTGATGACACACCAAACAGACGCGCCAACACAGACGCACCAACACGGGCACACCAACACGGACACACCAACACAGACTCACCAACACAGACGCACCAACATAGACACACCAACACAGACACACCAACACAGACACACCAACACAGACGCACGAACACAGACACACCAACACAGACACACCAACACAGACACACCAACACAGACGCACCAATACAGACACAGGCCTCCTAGTTCTATTCTGATCTTAACTTTTCCTTTTAAATCCACGCAGCTCCGAGACCATGCGATGACAACAAAATTACTCTCACTCCTGATTTCAAACCTTTCAACCTACAGGACATCCCCGAACCTCTCTCTCTCTCTCTCTCTCTCTCTCTCTCTCTCTCTCTCTCTCTCTCTCTCTCTCTCTCTCTCTCTCTCTCTCTCTCTCTCTCTGATACCTGTTTAATATCTATCTGATTATCGTTTTGTACCTAAGGATCAGAAACTTTGCACTTGATTCCCCCCCCCCCTCCACCCCCATCTCCACCTCTTAACCTTACGTTATATTTCCCAACTATAGTCTTACGTCATATATATATATATATATATATATATATATATATATATATATATATATATATATAATTGTTTACTTGATCGCCCTTTGCCTCGTCAGCGAGGTAGCGCCACCTAACAGACGAAGAAAGACCCATCCACTCTTACACATATATATACATGCATGCTCATACACGTACATATATATATATATATATATATATATATATATATATATATATATATATATATATATATACACAGTCATTTACATATACATGTAAACACATACATACACATGTACATATTCATACTCGCTTGCCTTCATCCATTCTCGGTGCCACCCCGCCACACAGGACACAGCATAGCCACCCCCTGCGTCAGCGAAGTAGCGCCAGGAAAACAGACAAAAAAAAAACAAAAAAACCACGTTTGTTCACACAGTCTCTAGCTGTCATGTGTAATGCACCCAAACCAACCACTGCTCCATATCCAGACCCCCACAGACCCTTTCACGATTTACCCCAAACGTTTCACGACTCTTCTGCTGAAAATAAGATATGAATTATCCTGACGTTCGGTCCACATACTTCCCTTGCCTCACTTCTCCTTGTGTTCGCTAGTTATAGTCTCCTCTGACGTCAGGGCTTTGTACTGTGTCGTCACCATCGTGTCTTAAGAAGGAATGCAGGCAGTAACAGACCACTGGGTGATTTCCAGGCTGTTTGTGATAGTGGATGAGATCAGAAACCCACTGATTAATGTGGTATTAATAGAAAAGCTTACAGATAATTCAGAGTGAGGGAAAACCTCTGAACCGTCTATATGAAGACGAAAATAATGTAACTCGTAGGCTTGAAATGGAACATTTCTAAGATTAATTCCTAAATATGTTTATATTACCGATATTTTAACAATCCTGTTGAAGAAAGAATACTTGGCCTCTATTCGACGTAACACGTTCGCCCACCAGTTATCGTATCCATTGCTACGTGTGAGATCAGACGAATCAAGACTTAAGTCACTTTTTTACACCGAGGTTATCAAAAGCCGTTAATGATTCTGAATACTCGTTCTCAGATCACCTCTGAACCCTCACTTTTCTAAGCTAAAGAGATTGAAGCCGTCGAGTCGGCTTTCATAGGATTTGATCCTAAGACGGAGAATCATCTTGACAGCTCGACGCTGCTCCCTCTCTCTCTCTCTCTCTCTCTCTCTCTCTCTCTCTCTCTCTCTCTCTCTCTCTCTCTCTCTCTCTCTCTCTCTCTCTCTCCATGTCTTCTTTCAAATAAGGTGACCAAAACTGACCATAATTTTCCTAGAGTCAAACTCGAAAACCCTTCCTATGAATCCAAGACGTCTGTTCATTCTTTTTACTGCTTTTGTGCATTTCTTACATGGTTATAGAACACAAGAAATTACTAAGCCCAAGCCTTTTTCCCCTCCCTTATCTTTCTTAGATCAATTCATACGGTAGCATGATTTTTTTTCCCGACATCAATACCGGTATGGAAGACTTTGCTTGTTTCTGTCGTTGCCTCCGTCTCAGGTGACAGGTATAGCTTGGCCTCATTTCACAACTGCCTCGCCTTCGTCATATTTGGTTTGGGTTGTGTCTCATCAGCCATCTACCTGACCACTACTAAAGCCAGTCCTCTCTATGTACGTTGTCACATATCTATATTACCCTTGATTCTCGCAGGTTCACCGTGAGCTGCAGATATATTCAGGCATGATTCTAATCCTCCTGGCGACTTATGTAATATGTGAAGTGGCTGTCCCGAGACAAAGCATTTGAGCAGGGCACCGTCACTTTACATTTCACCCTCACTGATAAGACAACCATGATAAGTCGCCTCCCTTCCCTTCCATCTGGGTGACCTTCGAGCCACCGATGGAGCGCCAGCTAGTACGCGCCTGGAATCACATGGTTTTTGAATGTCCCGTAAAATCACAATGCCCGTCATCAATCTCCAGCTCAGTGGGGTCTTATTCAACCGCAGAAGCGGTTAGATCGTCGTAATCTGAAGACCTCCTCTCCACTGAATGCCATGTTGGTATCACACAGGGAGGCTCATTTCCACGAGCAATCATCCTCATCATCTTTCCCAGTATCGTACAGAACGTACTTGTCACTAATATTCCCTAAACTATGAAAGGAAATGGAGAGTACCTGGGGAATCTGATAGCTTGAAAAGAGACCTGGAAGTACTGGAAAGCAGACAAGTGTGTGATAGGATTCAGTTCCATTCCATGCTCAGTACCAGACTCCTATTCTCACACTGTTAGAGCCAGAGTGTGGAGGGCACATGAGGGTTGACGTGAGGTAGAGCATGTGTTGTAGGGATGGATGCAAAAGTCGGAGTGACACTGGTGGTTAACACTTGTTGACTCAGACGTCGTGACATTTCCCATCGGGGTTCACTTGCCTTGCGTGTAAACATGGTCTTCACTTATTTGCATTTCATTTCTTACGTCGGAGGCTCCAGTCGCGGTTAAAAGTCCTCCTCAAGGCCAGGTCTTAACTGTAAAATGAAAAGGGCGAAAATAAAGTGAACACAAATCAGGAGAAATACTTTGTAAATTTTGGAGCAAATGGAAATATTGTTTAACATGGTAGGTCGGAGGTACTGAGGAAGATATAGAGAAAGATGCACAGCTTAGCATTGCAAGGAAACAGACATTACAACGACACAAGCCTCAGTTACCAACGGCCACGCAGACAAGAGGAGTAACGCAGTAACTTGTACAGCATGACGTAGTCTACCAATGACGTAGGCATAATGTTTGGTCTACAGAAGCTGCGTATCATTGAAGTCAGAGCAACCAAACGGAGCCACTACATACTTGGTGCAACTACTTACCTGGTGCCACTACTTACCTGGTGCCACTACTTACTTGGTGCAACTACTTACCTGGTGCCACTACTTACCTGGTGCCACTACTTACTTGGTGCAACTACTTACCTGGTGCCACTACTTACCTGGTGCCACTACTTACTTGGTGCAACTACTTACCTGGTGCCACTACTTACTTGGTGCAACTACTTACCTGGTGCCACTACTTACCTGGCGCCACTACTTACCTGGTGCCACTACTTACCTGGTGCTACTACTTACCTTGTGCCACTACTTACCTGGTACCACGACTTACCTGGTGCCACTACTTACCTGGTGCCACTACTTACCTGGTGCCACTACCTACCTGGTGCCACTACTTACCTGGTGCCATTACTTACCTGGTGCCACTACTTACCTAGTGCCACTACGTACCTGGTGCCACTACTTACCTGGTGCTACTACTTACCTGGTGCCATTACTTACCTGGTGCTATTACTTACCTGGTGCCACTACTTACCTGGTGCTACTAGTTACCTGGTGCCACTACTTACCTGGTGCCACTACTTACCTGGTGCTACTAGTTACCTGGTGCTACTACTTATCTGGTGCCACTACTTACCAGGTGCCACTACTTACCTGGTGTCACTAGTTACCTGGTACTACTAGTTGCCTGGTGCCACTAGTTACCTGGTGCTTCTAGTTACCTGGTGCCACTAGTTACCGAGTGCTACTAGTTACCTGGTGCCACTAGTCACCTGGTGCCACTAGTTACCTGGTGCCACTAGTTACCTGGTGCCACTACTTACCTGGTGCCACTAGTTACCTGGTGCTACTAGTTACCTGGTGCCACTAGTTACCTGGTGCTACTAGTTACCTGGTGCCACTAGTTACCTGGTGCTTCTAGTTACCTGGAGCCACAAGTTACCTAGTGCCACTAGTTACCTGGTGCTACTAGTTATCTGGTGCCACTAGTTACCTGGTGCTACTAGTTACCTGGTGCCACAAGTTACCTGGTGCCACTAGTTACCAGGTGCTACTAGTTACCTGGTGCCACTAGTTACCTGGTGCTACTAGTTACCTGGTGCCACTAATTACCTGGTGCTACTAATTACCTGGTGCCGCTAGTTACCTGGTGCTACTAGTTATCTGGTGCCACCAGTTACCTGGTGCTACTAGTTACCTGGTGCCACTAGTTACCTGGTGCTACTAGTTACCTGGTGCCACTAATTACCTGGTGCTACTAGTTACCTGGTGCCGCTAGTTACCTGGTGCTACTAGTTATCTGGTGCCACGCGTAGTGTCTCTTTACTACTTAACTACACATACCTGCTGAGGTTACCTGGCAACAAACATCCAATGTTTACTTAACATATTATAAATGTGGCTTAAAACGGTAAGACTGCCATGGACCTCATCACTGAACTTATCATTTCAACAAGAAAATGTATCAGTTAAGTGAGCAGCTGTGGACTGAAGTGCTCACTGTATCTCGGTACAAGCGACACACACACACACCAGGGTAGAAACTGTTTGTCCCGCGCCAACTGGCCAGCGACGAAGTTGTGAACATCTTCACAAACTGTTGGCTGGAGGGACGGATCCTGCTAACTGAGGTCTCCGGGAGGGGTTTGATGTAGGGTTCTTTGGGAGCGTTGGTGACGAAGGCGGCTACTCGGAACCCGATGCCTCTAGGACGGGTTTGCTTCAGGGTTCTTCAGAGTGATGACTACAATCAAAGGTATTTGGAACTGAAGCCTCTGGGTTGGTTATACCTTGATGACTACAATCAAAGGTATTTGGAACTGAAGCCTCTGGGTTGGTTATACCTTGATGACTACAATCAAAGGTATTTGGAACTGAAGCCTCTGGGTTGGTTATACCTTGATGACTACAATCAAAGGTATTTGGAACTGAAGCCTCTGGGTTGGTTTTACCTGAAGGTTCTTCCCTGAAGGTTCTTCAAAGTGATGATCACAATTTCAGGTACTGGGAACTGAAGCCTCCAGGAGTGGGTACTGGAAATTAAAATCTGTGTTACTGGTTTGTAGGAGAGTTCTTGGGAATATGATGAATCACAGAAGCTTCAGGGGAAAAAGGAGATGGATGACGCAAGGTTGTTAATCAGTCAGCTGCGAACATCTTCACTACAGAAGTAGGTAGAGGCCTGCCGACACCCTCCCTAGTTAATCTCCTCTTCCCGGTGCAGTACAGTATAGACGCAGGTCTACGCTTTCCACCCGCCTGAGTGAGCAAGTCAACAAAACAACAGCTTGTTACATAACGGGCACATGACACCATCAGAACACGTGACACCAGCATGGTCGTGGCCATCCCCAGGACTTCGGCTGGACACAGTCAACGGGAATTCACCCAAGCACCGAACTGGGACACACACACACACACACACACACACACACACACTGCATCACGTGGCTCTCAGTTCTGCCTGGGTGCAACTACCAGCTCGACGGAAGATGCCAACTAAATACAAAACGCCAGATGAGCACAGGACGCCAGCTGGATATAAGACACCAGCTTGACACAGAACACCAGCTGGACACAAGATACCAGCTGAGCTTGGCAACAGACTGAACAAAGGGCAGCAGGTGGACAAAGGACGCCAGCTGGACAGGGTAGCAGCTGGTGGTCAGTGAGCGGATATGAGCCATACCACAGGCTTTGTCAGACCAGTGTCTGTGCCGCGTCTGTGTAGCCCATCCTGCCTCAACGACAGATACAGTGCAGTGCAGGAAGCTGTGAGGCAGCAGGGGTGGGGTGGATCACAGTGCAGAGGGCTGTGAGGCAACAGAGGTAGGGTGGATCACAGTGCAGAGGGCTGTGAGGCAACAGGGGTCGGGTGGATCACAGTGCAGAGGGCTGTGAGGCAGCAGGGGTGGGGTGGTCACAGTGCAGAGGGCCGTGAGGCAGCAGGGGTGGGGTGGATCACAGTGCAGAGGGCTGTGAGGCAACAGGGGTCGGGTGGATCACAGTGCAGAGGGTTGTGAGGCAGCAGGGGTGGGGTGGATCACAGTGCAGAGGGCTGTGAGGCAGCAGAGGTAGGGTGGATCACAGTGCAGAGGGCTTTGAGGCAGCAGGGGTGGGGTGGATCACAGTGCAGAGGGCTGTGAGGCAGCAGGGGTGGGTTGGATCACAGTGCAGAGGGCTGTGAGGCAGCAGAGGTGGGGTGGACCACAGTTCAGAGGGCTGTGAGGCAGCAGGGGTGGAGTGGATCACAGTGCAGAGGGCTGTGAGGCAGCAGAGGAAGGGTGGATCACAGTGCAGAGGGCTGTGAGGCAGCAGGGCTGTGAGGCAGCAGGGGTGGGGTGGATCACAGTGCAGAGGGCTGTGAGGTAGCAGGGCTGTGAGGCAGCAGGGGTAGGGTGGATCACAGTGCAGAGGGCTGTGAGGTAGCAGGGGTGGAGTGGATCACAGTGCAGAGGGCTGTGAGCCACCCAGGACCAATCAATGCCGAAAATTTACTGTGTTGTTACTAAATCATAAAATTCTATTATTTTCCTTTAAACAAATACATAATTCTGCGACCATCAATTGACTGGCCAACACTTTAGCAAAATGCAATACACCTTGTAATACAATGCGTTATTGTCCTGGCTGAAGCGATTCTAGTAGTACGTACACAGTTTTATGTACAACATAACTCTTGTGAACCTTTTATTTTGTCACGAATTTTGATAATCCAGACATGAAATTTACCCCAGCAGTCACCAGAAATCTGGAGGAGTTAGCATCAGCATTTGGCCCAAATGATGTCACATTCCATTCACAAGATGACGGATAGCAGAGCTCCAGCTGAACTGACAGCGGCTAAGGCACAAGCACCAAAGCTTCACGCATACGGAGTATAATGCGTCATTGTTTGAACAAGGCTTAGTCGTAGCCAAAGCACACAAGCTGGTGCTGTTGAAGCTAAGAACTGTTTTACTACCATCAACTGTCGCGTATCGAGGACCAACGTGTGTTGAAATCCGTAGCACAAAACACGACTATTGCCAGCCATGTGGAGGTCGGGCAAGAGGTGTGTGTGAGCTGCCCCTGTTTATTTGCAATAACCCTAGGACCAGTGTCTATGAAAGTTCTGGTGTTACCCAGGACCTCTTTCCGTAAGTTCCTGCAGCCCTAGTCTGCACTACTTCTAGTAGCAGGGATATGTGGACTCCTTTGGAGTGAGAAGCTCTTGAGAAACGCTTTGATGAGACTATACTCATAGTGATACAGCCTCGTCAAAGGTGACGTTTCACTCACGGTAAATCCCAAAAACACCAGCTACCCCAGTTCATGGAATATATACAGACATCAGGGGGCCTGGCTAAACCAGTGATGATTGTCACATGGGATGGCTGGCCTCGTGAAAAGCCACGGTACCAGAAAACCATCACTTGTGCAATTGACTAATTTTCCTCATTATTTGACTCGGACGTATTCTCCATTGCAGCTAATGCGTTCAGTGTATTCAGTCGGGTAGAAAGATGAATAGCGCCACTGAACCATGATGTGGCTGGTACCATTCCCCCTCACGACCATTACGAAACCCTCTTGCATAATCAAGGGACTGTAGACAGTAGACAAGGAAGAGGAATGAAGAACTTCGGCCATGCCAGCAAGACATAGCTGAAGACGTTGACCTGGAGGATGATGTGGCGAGAGAGGAATAAATCCTGGAGAAGAATATTGTTCATGGTGATGACATGAGCTGTTGCACCGCTCCGAGGGGAGTTATATGGCAAACTGATCACCCTCGGTGCCATCAACTGGCACTGGACAGTAACAGTTCACTTCACTCTCCACAACTGTAGCTACTGGGAAGTGCCCACTGTCCCACCCACCAGCAAGTACATATGAGAGGCCATTATCGTATATCCATATCTGGCTAAGTCTTTAAGATGTCCTACACGTTAAGTATGGGTGACTTTTCCTCTATCAGGTCACTCGATCAGGAGGCAAAGGAGTCATAGAAACTGCCTCCATTAGTCACCACTATACATTAGATTACCATATGCGTGGTTGAGCCCAGTTGACTAGGCTGCAAAACTTTACATAAATAGCTCATTTATTGCTCCTCCCTCCATGTTAACAAAGTGTAACACATCCCAAGCCTAACCCACATACACAGTGAGAGTGTACATATGTGGTCTTAGAATTACCCTCAACACCTGATGAAGGCGTTGAAGATTTTTCAGTTGGTGGATGTAACTTGACGTTGACAGCCTCAATAAACCCTGGCAGTTGATAAGCTTATAGTCCAAACAATCAACGAACTGACCATCCTGAGATTACTCCTCTACCCCAACACTTCCCCACTCAAATGCTACATGATAATTAAACGGCCCCAAACTGTGGCAGAAGCCACCATGGTAAGCTATACAATAGTTATGACAGTAAATACTGTGGTAATCATATGATAACCTTCATGTTAGTTAAGACAGTAGTTATCAACATGATTTCTTATGGTGGTTTGTAGTATTTGAGGCTGTAATTGGTAGTAGTACTTATGATAAGTTACCACAATTATTTGTAGTCATGCTGGTGGTCATTGCGGTAGTTTTTGATGTTGAATTGGTTGGTAGTCTCAATTGTGTTTGTATCAGGAATTACTTGTGGTATATTTTGGTAGTCATAGGTCTAGTCTCACCGAGAAAATAATTTCGATAGTTAGTCCTACCCATGTTATCAATTTCCTAAAGAAACCATATTTCCATATAATACCTGACTACTTAAACAGAAACGGTAGATCTGTGGCCTTAAACGTATTATTGACTATTGTGTCAGAGACCTTGAGGCTGCTGACACAGGGAGTGGATGGGTTAGGCTGTTCTTGTTAAAGTACGAAATCTACATTACAGCTGAGTACCATTATAGGAGTATATGATCTTCTTTAGGAATCTGCTTACGAAGTGGGGCTCAGGAAGACATTATGTGAGGCAAACATCCGCTCTCGGATTAATACAAATGTTAAGCGGTTAATTTTAAGAAACATAATCCCAGTACGTCAGATACTTCTGCTTTACTCCCTGGGATAGATCTACAGGTTGTTATAATGTAGCTTAGTATTATTTTCGTAAAGTGCCTGAAAATGTTGGGTGCACACAAGCACGAACAGAGAGAAATGAATACGGTAGCGACGTCTCGCAACATCAGTGCTAGGTGGCAACACATCAACCACACTGTACATTAGGGTTCTTCACATCAGACGCACATTACATATTCTGGCATAATGGTCATTACCTGATGATAGCCATTAAAACTAATACCATACGTACGTATAAACCTAGTTGGCTGCAAGGTTGGGGGAGGGAAACGGGAGAACTACAATCTGCAGCTGTGGTATGCAGCGCTCTGGTGTTTGTGTGTGTGAGAGGGTGTGTGGGCAGGTATGTTGAGACTGGTACTTGTCGTCTGTGTGTAGGAAATGTTTTACGTTCGTGTGGCCCCATTTCTTGAACGTTCTCTACTATCGAACAACATTTTTTTTAAAACGTGTATGCTGGTCACATTCACTATCTCATCATTCACTTTATTCCAATAAATCACGACCATTATACTATATGATAATTGGCTGACGTCTTTTTCAACATGTTTCTGGCTTGATCTCATATCATGCCATCTGGTTGTTCTTTCCTTACTTATTTTGAAGTATTGTGTTTAAGTGGTTTAACAACTTAAAGGCTGTGATCAGGTCACCCCTCAATTTTCTCTTTTACGTGTTAAACATATTCAAGGCCTCTAGCCTTTTTCTCTGACTCATCTCGGTTAAATTTGGTACCATATTTGTTGCCTTCGTCTACACCTTCTCTATTAGCTCTCTGTGTTCATTTAGATGCTGTGACCAAAACTGCACAGCATATTCTAGTTTTGACCTTATACAGGATGTGAACAGCTTGCTGAATATTGCCGTATCCATATAGTTTCCAGATATTTGCTGATAGCCATTTTCTATCCAACTGTATTCCTAAACTGAGATAATGGAGACAGGGACGATGTCAGCTCGTAAGTCCCTTTCACACACAGATTCCTGCAGCTTTTTTCGCTTACTGAGGCCTTCTTTCACCATGCTCCTACCTCAATACTTTACACTTACTAGAGTTAAATTTCACCAGCCAATTATCAGACCAACTTTGGAGTTTGTTTACGTCCCCTTGTAAAAGCTGATGCAAATCTGCTCGGTTTTTACAGTTCTTATCACTATGGTATCCGCAAACATGTTCAGGAAGGAGTCCACACCTTCTGGCAAGTCATTCAAATCGATCAAGAAGAACAACGGTCCCAGGATTGAACCATTCGGCTCACCACTGGTGACCTGAACCCGTTTCGAGGAGGCTCCCTGACATGAGTCTTATGTTTCCTTCTAGTAAGACAATCTATCCATCGAGGTAGTCTCCCACTTACTCTTGTCTGAGGATCCAACTTCTTTGTCAGCTTCCTATGGGGAACAGTGTCAAATGCTCTCTTATAGTGTGGGTACAGACAATCCATCCAGCTTTCTCTTTTATCTATAACAGAGCTGTGTGTGTGTGTGTGTGTGTGTGTGTGTGTGTGTGTGTGTGTGTGTGTGTGATCATTTATTAATAATTACCTTTAGTACTGTGTGGGGAGAGAATTTTACATTCGTGTGTAAACAGTCTTGTTTGTGGGTTTATATATATGTGTGTGTGAAGTGATCTATGTGTGGTGCAGGTTTGTCGTGAGTCTGGTGTGAGTACAGCAGGAGTGAGAGTCTGGGATGTGTACGGTACAGGCATGTTATAAGTCTGGTGTGTGTAAAGGTGCGTAACGTGTTTAGTGTGTTTCCATGTGTTTATACAGGTATGTAGAGAGTTGAATGTGTGTGTGTAATGACCTGCTTGTGCTGTACTGGGGGGTCCTCTACTCTCGTGGTGTTCCATTTCTTAAAAACCTTACCTACCGACCGGAGAATCGAACCCTGGTCTTCTGCGTGGCAGGAGAAGATCCACACATTATCTAACAGGAAATAAGCTTCAGGTATGTGCGTGTGAGAGGAACTTGAGAGCCGATATTGCAACCAACCTGTCACCAGTGTCACGCCGCAGGCTATTTGCGAAGGAGACAAACCTTCTGAAGGTTGGAATTAGAAGCAAATACATGAAAAGGTGTCAAGAAGTACTTCTGTTGTGTAAGAGTGGTGGATGAATAAGATGAGTGACGAAAGTGTGAACGTAGGCGGCATACGGGAGTCTGAAAAGTTATATGATAGTGAAGGAAGTTCAAGAGATTGGGACCCCACGAGTGTAGAACTCCCTCCCCGTAAAATACAGATAGTGTAGTTAATATACTACCGTGTAAGTGGGGGCAGCCAAGTGGCTGGGCAGGTCTGCCCTGAGAGAGAGAGAGAGAGAGAGAGAGAGAGAGAGAGAGAGAGAGAGAGAGAGAGAGAGAGAGAGAGAGAGAGAGAGTCCTCTGGCCCCGGGGCCCCACGTGACATCCTGGGCCCTCACTTCCGTTCGCCTCACGATAGACGACCTCTGTCTGTAGCTGGAGAGACAAGTAACTGAACCTCTGCTTAAGTCTGGACCATGTCTCTGTACCCCTCGGGTATGGTGACCTGGCCTGTGATCCACCCTAGTAAGAACAACATTAGTATAGCAGGGGCTTGTAGTGTCGCGCTCAAGGATCGTGCTCAAGCATCGGTCCATCGTGTTCAAGGGTCTCGTGCTACCGTGCTAAAAAGGGATCAAGGATCTAAGATCACACCAACGTCAGTGAGGCGACGATAACAACCGTGGACGTATATCTATCTATTTATCTATCTATCTTTCTATTTATCTATCTACCTATTCATCTATCTATCTATCTATCTATCTATATATATATATATATATATATATATATATATATATATATATATATATATATATATATATATATATATATATATATATATATATATATATATATATATATATATATATATATATATATATATATATATATATATATATATGTAAGGCATGTGTACGGGTAGGAAGAGAGGAAAGTGATTGGTTCTCAGTGAATGTAGGTTTGCGGCAGGGGTGTGTGATGTCTCCATGGTTGTTTAATTTGTTTATGGATGGGGTTGTTAGGGAGGTGAATGCAAGAGTTTTGGAAAGAGGGGCTAGTATGAAGTCTGTTGGGGATGAGAGAGCTTGGGAAGTGAGTCAGTTGTTGTTCGCTGATGATACAGCGCTGGTGGCTGATTCATGTGAGAAACTGCAGAAGCTGGTGACTGAGTTTGGTAAAGTGTGTGAAAGAAGAAAGTTAAGAGTAAATGTGAATAAGAGCAAGGTTATTAGGTACAGTAGGGTTGAGGGTCAAGTCAATTGGGAGGTAAGTTTGAATGGAGAAAAACTGGAGGAAGTAAAGTGTTTTAGATATCTGGGAGTGGATCTGGCAGCGGATGGAACCATGGAAGCGGAAGTGGATCATAGGGTGGGGGAGGGGGCGAAAATCCTGGGAGCCTTGAAGAATGTGTGGAAGTCGAGAACATTATCTCGGAAAGCAAAAATGGGTATGTTTGAAGGAATAGTGGTTCCAACAATGTTGTATGGTTGCGAGGCGTGGGCTATGGATAGAGTTGTGCGCAGGAGGGTGGATGTGCTGGAAATGAGATGTTTGAGGACAATGTGTGGTGTGAGGTGGTTTGATCGAGTAAGTAACGTAAGGGTAAGAGAGATGTGTGGAAATAAAAAGAGCGTGGTTGAGAGAGCAGAAGAGGGTGTTTTGAAATGGTTTGGGCACATGGAGAGAATGAGTGAGGAAAGATTGACCAAGAGGATATATGTGTCGGAGGTGGAGGGAACGAGAGAAGTGGGAGACCAAATTGGAGGTGGAAAGATGGAGTGAAAAAGATTTTGTGTGATCGGGGCCTGAACATGCAGGAGGGTGAAAGGAGGGCAAAGAATAGAGTGAATTGGATCGATGTGGTATACCGGGGTTGACGTGCTGTCAGTGGATTGAATCAGGGCATGTGAAGCGTCTGGGGTAAACCATGGAAAGCTGTGTAGGTATGTATATTTGCGTGTGTGGACGTATGTATATACATGTGTATGGGGGGGGGGGGGGTTTGGGCCATTTCTTTCATCTGTTTCCTTGCGCTACCTCGCAAACGCGGGAGACAGCGACAAAGCAAAAAAAAAAAAAAAAAATATATATATATATATATATATATATATATATATATATATATATATATATATATATATATATATATATATATATCATCGTAAGTAGGGAGCAAGTTTTCTCTAATGCACATAGAATTAAATACGACAGCATATTTACAGTTATTAATCTTTTTTTATGTTCTCTAACTCTTTCAATATCATTCTACCATTAGGTGAGTGCTCAAACACCAGTTGTCCAAAATATCCATTTTGTTTCATTCGAGCTTTCGCCTTCACAGAAGCATCATTAGGAATCAACAAAAAGAGAATAAACTACGTCGCAAAATCTTGATATGACATGTAGAACGCACATGATATGTGTATAAGAAACAAATCAAAGAACATAGTACGTAAAAAGTGAGGGAAAACACTATAAGCGATACAAATTAACAATATGATGACGGGTAGTATGAGCTACAACCTAAATGCAAAGTATGGATACAGAAACATGAAAAATTACAGAAGAGGAAACACAGGACAATCTTACACGAAGTAGGAATATAGACAGTCCATCACTAAATACACTAAGTTAGGCTAAGCAAGACCGTTATTGTCTGGGTATGGCGTTGAAGTCAGTTTGGGTTCGCCAGATTCTCTCTGGCCTCTGTAACCCAGAACCGGGCTGGTCAGTGACTCGTTGTCACTGCCCTGAAATGGTGGACTCGGTAGCTTGTGGCGGTTCAGTGACGTGTTCCCCATGCTCAAAAACGGCAAAGAGCTGTATGGCGGTGGTCATGTTTGTTGGATGTTAATGATAGGTGCCATCTCTCTAATGTGAGTGGCGTCTAATATCTGTAGTCTCCTCCGATCACTGCAGCTAGTAATGATGGCCTCCATGCATTGTGGAACCATCTTATCTCCGCTTCTGTTGACCTTACAGATGCAGTATCATTGTTGGTAATGAGGGTTTTCGTTACAGCCTCATTATTTCCCATCTTTACAAAGTATGGTTAATGTAAATTCATACATCTTATTCAATTTTCTTTATGGTACATCACTTTTGCAGATAAAGTTATCTAAGTTGAACTTTCTAGGAAACCATATATATATATATATATATATATATATATATATATATATATATATATATATATATATATATATATATATATATTCTTTCTTCCAAACTATTCGCCATTTCCCGCGTTAACAAGGTAGCTTTAAGAACAGAGGACTGGGCCTCTGAGGGAATATCCTCACCTGGCCCCCTTCTCTGTTCCTTCTTTTGGAAAATTTAAAAAAAAAAAAAAACAAGAGTGGAGGATTTCCAGCCCCTGCTGTGAAGTATCAAACACTTATGATAAAGTTGTCATCAACATAAACAAACGTATTTGAATCGACTTTGCGGAGAGGAACAACCATTGCTTGACAATCGATGATAAACTGTATATATTCCTTGTCGACTTGAAGACTCTGATACTCTTTAATGTTTCTTTTTTTTTGTCGATAATTTCATTAGTGTTGCTTTATTACCAGTGCGGGAGAGAACCACCCATCTTCGTGAATGCAAGGGGCACGGAGGTACAGTTCATGTTTCGGAATCTTGCTCAGATCCAGTGGTCTTCCTGCTGCTCCTACTGCCGCTACTGCCGCCTCTGCTGCTATCACCACTGCGACTACTACTGTTGCTACTACTACTACTACTACTACTACTACTACTTTTACTACCACTGGCATTTATACAACTACTTCTGATGGAGCTGCTGATACTTGTTACTATTACTGCAAATGTTTCAGCTTATATTTTTGTTGTTTTGCACTTTCTGTTGTTCCTGCCGTGACACCTGTTGTTCTTGCTGGTGTGGCACCTACTGTTGTTACTGCTCTTGCTATCTGTTGTTGTTCTTGCTCTGACACATACTAATGTTCCTGTATTTTAGCACATACTGTTGTTTCCATTACTGTGGCTTCTGTTAGGAATGTTGTTGCTGATGTTGCCATGAATTCTGCTGCTGTTATTGCTCATGAAACTTGTTGTTGTTGTTGTTGTAGCTGTGCTGCTCTGATTTCTGTTACTGTTTTCATTAATGCTACTATGTTGTTTTTCTGCTGTTGTTGCTGTGTTGTCGTATTTACAGGTCATGGTTCAGCTATACTAAGTTACTGCTATCGCTGCTGCTATGGCTGTTGTGTGTTCAACTGGTTACACTAGATTTTTTGATGTTAGCAAGACCTCAGGGGCAACTTGAATTCCCTGATCAAGGTCATCCTATTAATGTTATACATGTGTATATACCGTAGCCCGAACTAGGTACCCAATCTATCGACCAACCTTTAGGGGGGAGGATGAACAGCTGCCTTGACTGTGGACTGACCGCCGTAACCATAATTTGAACTTATGCGTTCGACACCGGCCGGCCCGTGAAAACGTGAGGGCTGGCAACGCTAACCTCTACACCACGGATGTCCATAAGTACAGAAACTCATACAAAGACCGCGGCATCTGCAAAGCCTCAGGTGATTATGTTTGCTACTCCTACTTGAGTTGTGCACCTGTTAAGGTATGTAATGCTGCTATAACTGCTACTGCTAAAGTTGTTGCTGTTGCTGCTGATTTAGTTGCTGTGATTACTACTACTGTTTCTGTAGCTTCTACTGTTACAGCCATGTTGTAGCTCCGCTACTGTAGCTGATGTACTTGCTGCTCTGCCACGGCTTAAAAGTTGGTACGGTAGTCGATGTTTGTGTGGCAAGGCTGAAGCTGTTGTTGTAGATGATGTAGTAGGGTGTGACGGGGAGGAGTCTGGTCCTTGGTCACCATAATAGCGCCCTCTCCACCCACAGGCAGGCTTGCTGGTAATCCTTGGTCGCCAGCAGATGGCACGAACCATCATAAACCGCCTGATTAAACCGAGTCAGTGTGACGGTCGAGTGCGCATCACTTGTAGAACTAAATATATGTCAAAACCGCATTTTGAAGTAGCTCATTATTTAGATATTTCTCTTGTTTACAACTGTGGAACTGATGGTTGACAGTGACTGCCAGAGAAGCCAATACGCGTTCCAGATTTTGTTTCAGCCTATCACATACGTGCGATCTCCAGGTTTACAAGCAGACCGAGCGTCACCGATCGTGGGTAGGGTCGGTTTCCATTCATATAGACCGTTCTCATCCAAAAACTATAGTCTGAGGCAACCGGATCTGGCTGTGATTACACAATAACTAGAGTCATCGCTATCACACTAGTGAGATAAAATATGAGATCTATCCCTTGGGAACCTACAACCCTAAACTCGAGTGTGAGGGTTAACTGTGCTCTGTCGTGTTGTTGTATTGGCTAGGCTTTTCATAATAGAGCCTTTAAGTGCTTTTCATAAGCTGGTGTTACATAACGCATTGCTTAAATGCTTTTCATAATGCAACATGTAAGTTACAATAATCAGAAAACATTTGTCCAATCGTGTTAACATGTTATGTTGTTAGTGATGAACAGTTGCCTTCGTATACAAAGGAACGAACCAAAACCTTATATCTTTAAGTTTCAGTTCAAGAACTAAACACAGAAACCGATGGTTACTCATAAATAATCTTACTTGGGATGCCTTCAGAATCTAATAAAACAAATGAAATCAATACATAACTTTGTTACTAAAATTTGCATAATGGTAGGGTAAGGGAACGTTAAACAACACAGATATAACTGTAGACTCAGGGGAGAAACTGTGTAAGTTGATCAAGTCTGGGAGAGTATGTGAAAGGAGGAAGGTGAGAAAAGACGTTGATAAAAGCAGTTGTTAGCTTTATCACTGAAAAGGGAGAGGTTATTTGAAGTGAGAGTTTGAATGGACAATTGTAGGAAACGGAGGTGTTTCAGATACCTGGGAGTGGATATGGCAACGAGTGCAGCCATAGAAGCTGAGCTGCGCCTTAGGGTGGGTGAGAGGGCGAAGGTCCTGGGTGCATTGAGGAATGTACAAAGACTGGACCCGTGATCCAAACGGAGCCGTAAATCTGTCATGTCACCTGGATACATCATCCCTTGGGGACAGTACGGCGTATGTCGGTCGATGTAGTCTCAGTCTAGTCTGTATGTCTAAATTCTATTGTGATTCTTATTTAGGATTAAGTAACTTGTCATTGAATTTGTTAGGTATACTGTTGACCTGCTTACTTCTCTTTCATAATGAGCAAAATAGGGCAATAAATGATTATATTGGGAAATTCAGCTCTCAGTGTGGTGATTTGAATGCAGATGTGAGTAATGTGGCAGTTGAGGGTATAATCAGTGTTGTAAATGGGAATGGTGAAGAGCTTGTAGATTTGTGTGCTGAAAAAGAAGTGGTGATTGGGAATACCTGGTTTAAAAAGAGATATATACATAAGTATATGTATGTAAGTGGGAGAGATGGCCAGAGAGCGTTATTGGATTACGTGTTGATTGGCAGGCGCGCGAAAGAGAGACTTTTGGATGTTAATGTGCTGAGAGGAGCAACTAGGGGTATGTCTGACCATTATCTCGTAGAGGCGAAGGTGAAGATATGTATAGGTTTTCAGAAAAGAAGAGAGAATGTTGGGGTGAAGAGAGTGGTGAGAGTAAGTGAGCTTGGAGAGGAGACTTGTGTGAGGAAGTACCAGGAGAGATTGAGGGCAGAATGGAAAAAGGTAAGAGCAAATGACGTAAGGGGAGTGCGGGAGGAATGGGATGTATTTAGGGAAGCAGTGATGACTTGCGCAAGAGATGCCTGTGGCATGAGAAGGTGGGAGGTGGGTAGATTAGAAAGGGTAGCGAGTGGTGGAATGAAGAAGTAAGATTGTTAGTGAAAGAGAAGAGAGAGGCATTTGGACGATTTTTGCAGGGAAATAATGACTGGGAGATGTATAAAAGAAAGAGGCAAGAGGTCAAGAGAAAGGTGCAAGAGGTGAAAAAGAGGGCAAATGAGAGTAGGGGTGAGAGAGTATCATTAAATTTTAGAGAATATAAAAGGATGTTTTGGAAAGAGGTAAATAAAGTGCGTAAGACAAGAGAACAAATGGGAACATCGGTGAATGGGACAAATGGGAAGGTAATAACAAGTAGTAGTGAAGTGAAAGGTAGACGGAGTGAGTATATTGAAGGTTAGTTGAATGTTTGATGATAGAGTGGCAGATATAGGGTGTTTTGGTCGAGGTGGTGTACGAAGTGAGAGGATCAGGGAGAATGATTTGGTAAACAGAGAAGAGGTAGTGAAAGCTTAGCGGAAGATGCAAGCCGGGAAGGCGGCGGGTTTGGATGGTATTGCTGTGGAATTTATTAAGAAAGGGGGTGACTGTGTTGTTCACTGGTTGGTTAGGATATTCAATGTATGTATGTCTCATGGAGAAGTGCCTGAGGATTGGCGGAATGCTTGCATAGTGCCATTGTACAAAGGCAAAGGGGATAAAGGTGAGTGTTCAAATTACAGAGGTATAAGTTTGTTGAGTAATCCTGGTAAATTATATGGGAGGGTATTGATTGAGAGGGTTAAGGCATATACAGAGCTCCAGATTGGGGAGGAGCAGTGTGGTTTCAGAAGTGGTAGAGGATGTGTGAATCAGGTGTTTGCTTTGAAGAATGTATGTGAGAAATACCTAGAAAAGCAGATGGGTTTGTATGTAGCATTTATGGATCTGGAGAAGGCATATGATAGAGTTGATATAGATGCTCTGTGGAAGGTATCAAGAGTATATGGTGTGGGAGGCAAGTTGTTAGAAGCAGTGAAAAGTTTTTATCGAGGATGTAAGGCATGTGTACGTGTAGGAAGAGAGGAAAGTGATTGGTTCTCAGTGAATGTAGGTTTGCGGCAGGTGTGTGTGATGTCTCCATGGTTGTTTAATTAGTTTATGGATGGGGTTGTTAGGGAGGTGAATGCATGAGTTTTGGAAAGAGGGGCAAGTATGAAGTCTGTTGGGGATGAGAGAGCTTGGGAAGTGAGTCAGTTGTTGTTCGCTGATGATACAGCGCTGGTGGCTGATTCATGTGAGAAACTGCAGAAGCTGGTGACTGAGTTTGGTAAAGTTGTGAAAGAAGAAAGTTAAGAGTAAATGTGAATAAGAGCAAGGTTATTAGGTACAGTAGGGTTGAGGGTCAAGTCAATTGGGAGGTAAGTTTGAATGGAGAAAAACTGGAGGAAGTAAAGTGTTTTAGATATCTGGGAGTGGATCTGGCAGCGGATGGAACCATGGAAGCGGAAGTGGATCATAGTGTGGGGGAAGGGGCGAAAATCCTGGGAGCCTTAAAGAATGTGTGGAAGTCGAGAACATTATCTCGGAAAGCAAAAATGGGTATGTTTGAAGGAATAGTGGTTCCAACAATGTTGTATGGTTGCGAGGCGTGGGCTATGGATAGAGTTGTGCGCAGGAGGATGGATGTGCTGGAAATGAGATGTTTGAGGACAATGTGTGGTGTGAGGTGGTTTGATCGAGTAAGTAACGTAAGGGTAAGAGAGATGTGTGGAAATAAAAAGAGCGTGGTTGAGAGAGCAGAAGAGGGTGTTTTGAAATGGTTTGGGCACATGGAGAGAATGAGTGAGGAAAGATTGACCAAGAGGATATATGTGTTGGAGGTGGAGGGAACGAGAAGTGGGAGACCAAATTGGAGGTGGAAAGATGGAGTGAAAAAGATTTTGTGTGATCGGGGCCTGAACATGCCGGAGGGTGAAAGGAGGGCAAGGAATAGAGTGAATTGGATCGATGTGGTATACCGGGGTTGACTTGCTGTCAGTGGATTGAATCAGGGCATGTGAAGCGTCTGGGGTAAACCATGGAAAGCTGTGTAGGTATGTATATTTGCGTGTGTGGACGTATGTATATACATGTGTATGGGGGTGGGTTGGGCCATTTCTTTCGTCTGTTTCCTTGCGCTACCTCGCAAACGCAGGAGACAGCGACAAAGCAAAAAAAAAAAAAAAAATATATATATATATATATATATATATATATATATATATATATATATATATGTATATATATATATATATATATATATATATATATATTTTTTTTTTGTCTCCCAAATATATATATATATATATATATATATATATATATATATATATATATATATATATATATATATATATATATATCATGTGTCATCGACTACGCTGAACAGCCATAAGTAAGGAAGCAGGTAATAAACATTCATCTTTATTGTGGTCGATATAAAGACCTGCGTGTTCTCAATGCGAGGACTGAATCAAAACCGAGGCAGTTTCTAGGAGAGTTACGACAGTGTTTACATGCAACTGGAATTTTGTTTATCCTGCAGTTGTGTCTTCGTCTCCATGTCAACATCCCATGGTTCCAGGAGAACGGCGGAAAGAATTGTCTCATGGAGTTGGCAAACATGATTTGTACTTGAAATTTTGCCTAGAGATTTACATAAAGAATAGTTTATGCTAAAGCTATTATTTCTCTGAATATCATTATTCCACCAGAAGAATCCAGCTGGTGGAAAGAGGATAAACTTGCCGGCCTGCAGCAAGCTGAGCTGTTTATCAGCCAGCTGACCAGTGGAACGAGGGAAGGACGGTGTTAGTCATTTTTTTCCCCATTAGATAAAATCATAGATGAGATCACAGCCTCTAAGTGTGGGGTGGGTCATCCCAAGAGAGTTCCATTAGCCTGGATGGCAGCAGGTGCTAGGAAGAGAACTCTGTTGGGTTGGAAGATCTGTCTCATGATAACCCTTTAATTAAGACGTTACTCCCCTTAGGCATACCGGCGTGACTAATAAGCCAACCCTAGAGGCTCATCTCTTCGTCCTTAAAAGGTTATATCGTGGTGGTCATGTCTAGGGATCACCCCCTACATAAACCTTGGAGGAATTGGCAGGCCTTCAGCAGGCCAGTTGAGCGTGTGGCCGAGAAGCTTCAGATCACCTTGACTCCGAAGTTACGGCGGTTGAAGACTGAGGCATTGGCATTCAGTGAGAGGCAGTGTTGAGGCACGAAAATGCTAGTCTCGTTTGTTGGATATTTAGCTATGACTGTCTGTGTGCGTGTTTGTCTTTAGGTATAACTTACGCTCTAGATTTCTCTCTTCTCCATTGAGGTGAATTAAGCATAAAGAAAAAAAACTGATGCTCTGTGTTAGAATCTCCTCTCACTCATGTATCTTAGTATTCTAACCGACATCGTTTCTGCTGCTGCTGTTGATAGACTTGACTGTCAGACATGACTTGACCCTTATAGATCCCCAGCCACTATTATCTCTGCTCTTGGATAAACCACTGAGCTGAAGCTCCACCCACAGATTGAAAAAGGCCTCTTATCTTTATATGCTGAAATATCCTACTGAAGTACAAGACGTTTAGAATAACCAGATTTTTTCACAACTGTCAGTAGACTTGTTCCATTTTTTACGAAGAGGCTGCACAGCCAGTCTGGGAGTAGCCCAAGAAGTGCCTTAAGAATTCTCCAACGATACGAGACTCATGTGCAAAGAACTTGGCCAGGGGTATGGCGCTGTGCAAGCTTCATGTTATGTGCCGTGTGCTACTAGCCTAACACCAATATAAGGCAACACAGACCCAGTCTAAGGGGAGTGCATGTTGCACGTCTGGGCTGCCCGGCTGCTGCTGTTGGACTGCACGGGAGACCATCTGGATATGAGAAGTCCACAGAAGAAATCAGAACTTTGAAAGGATTCACTCAGCACATGGAGAGTCACTTGTGCTGGGAATTAACCTCATCTTCCCGGTGAGAGGCTCAGGCGACACCGCCTCCTGCTACTGCTCCGTCCACGTAGTGTGTGGTTATCTTGTGTCAGACACTGAGGAGTGAAGATGAGTCCAAAGTCTGCTTGCTTACCGTGATCACCACAGGTGGCAGGGTTGGAGCCAAGCGAAGGGACGGGAGTTAGTTTGGGTTCATGGTAGTAAAGACATGCATAAACTTGGATCTGTTGCCATCACACTCACATGCATAATGCTCCAACTCACATGCATAATGCTCCAACTCATATACAGGACAAACATACCAGCTCACCTCACAAGACCAGGAGTTTGTTCATCCATTTGGAGAAGACATGGGACACGGCTGGGGTCTTTCTTACTATATATCTATTACGTTGGAGGCTCCAGTCACGGACAAACATCCACATCAAGTTCGGGCCTTCCTTAAAATATAGAGAGGATTATGAAATGGGAAAAAAAGAGACAAGGGCAAGTATTTACGAATTTTGGAGGTGAAAATCCTGTCTTTTGAAACGTGTCACATCATAGTTATTGGGAAAGGCATGAGAGGGTAGAGAGATCCAAAGCTTCGAGGTGGAGGGAAAGAAACAGTCATCAAAACGACCCACCCTTGAGTTGCCAACGGCCACACAGTAATCATGTGACTCAGACTGTCCGAACTACAGCGAAGACCCGACATCCCTTGACTCTCTAATTGCGTGAGTCAGGCAGGTGTGGCGGGCCGTCCTCACCTACTCAGACCCTAGAGCCAACGGGATCAGCGTTAACCATCGTCCACCAGGGTCATGATCCTTGCCATGGACTGATGGTCATGCAGAAATACATGTACCCTAAACCCAGGTCATCCAGACGAGGAAGGTAAAGTCTTCAGCAGGTTCTTGGACTCCAACCTAAGGGAGGTAAAGTCTTCAGCTGGTTCTTGGGCTCCAGCTTGAGGAGGTGAATTCTTCAGCTGGTTCTTGGGCTCCAGCCTGAGGGAGGTAAAGTCTTCAGCTGGTTCTTGGGCTCCAGCTTGGGGAGGTAAAGTCTTCAGCTGGTTCTTAGGCTCCAGCCTGAGAGAAGTAAAGTCTTCTGCTGGTTCTTGGGCTCCAGCCTGAGGGAGGTAAAGTCTTTGGCTGGTTCTTGGGCTCCAGCTTGAGGAGGTAAATTCTTCACTGGTTCTCGGGCTCCAGCCTGAGGGAGGTAAAGTCCAACAGGTTTTTGGGCTTCAGCTTGGGGGGGGGCAAAGTCTTAAGATAAGACTACAATCGGTTTCATACGTTTAAAGACGTTTTAAGACTTTACTCAATCTGTCTTGGCTCTAGAGGAGAGAACTAAGTCTTGACTAAATTATCAGACTTTGGTGATTTTGGACACAACAATGGTGAAAAGATGTTATTAGTTACCTGGCCAGAACAAGGATGTATTAGTCACCTGACCACAACGTGGATGTATTAGTCATTTAGCCACAACTTGGGTGTATTAGTCACCTGACCGCAACGTGGATGTATTAGTCATCTAACCACAACATGGATGTATCAGTCATCTGACCACAACATGGGTGTATTAGTCCTCTGACCACAACATGGGTGTATTAGTCACCTGGCTACAACAAGGATGTATGTCATCTGGTCACAACAAGGATGTATTAGTCATTTGGCCACAACATTGATGTATTAGTCACCTGGCCACAACAAGGATGCATTAGTCACCTGGCCACAACAAGGATGCATTAGTCACCTGGCCACAACAAGGATGCATTAGTCACCTGACCACGCCATGGATGCATTAGTCACCTGGCCACACCATGGGTGCATTAGTCATCTGGCCACAATATGGATGTATTAGTCACTTGACCACAACAAGGATGCATTAGTCACCTGACCACGCCATGGATGCATTAGTCACCTGGCCACACCATGGATGCATTAGTCATCTGGCCACAATATGGATGTATTAGTCACCTGGCCACAACAAGGATGCATTAGTCACCTGGCCACAACAAGGAGGCATTAGTCACCTGGCCACGCCATGGATGCATTAGTCACCTGGCCACAACATGGGTGTATTAGTTACCTGGCCACAACAAGGATGCATTAGTCACCTGGCCACAACATGGATGCATTAGTCACCTGGCCACAACATGGGTGTATTAGTTACCTGGCCACAACAAGGATGCATTAGTCACCTGGCCACAACATGGGTGTATTAGTTACCTGGCCACAACAAGGATGCATTAGTCACCTGGCCACAACATGGATGCATTAGTCACCTGGCCACAACATGGGTGTATTAGTTACCTGGCCACAACAAGGATGTATTAGTCACCTGGCCACAACAAGGATGTATTAGTCACCTGGCCACAACATGGATGCATTAGTCACCTGGCCACAACATGGGTGTATTAGTTACCTGGCCACAACAAGGATGCATTAGTCACCTGGCCACAACGTGGATGGCATTACTCGCATGGCCACAGCAAAACCGTCAATGGTCACTTGTGGCCACAGTTCACAGACTGAAAAACATTTCCCCAGTGGCATTTGTGACGACAAGTAAAGGGGAACACCACAGTGGGAAGGAAGCACTGTATTACCGATAGTGGTCCGGAAGGGGTTCCTGGGAGGGTGAGGGAGGGCGAGCGAGCGGAAACACTGCTGCTCCACATTCCTGGCTGCTGACTGACTGATCGACACGCTGCTGACTGATCGACACGCTGCTGACTAATCGACACGGTGCTGACTGACTGACGCGCTGGTGATTGACTGATCAAAACGCTGGTGACTGACTGATCGACACGCTGGTGACTGACTAATCGACACGCTGGTGACTGACTAATCGACACGCTGCTGACTGACTGATCAAAACACTGGTGACTGACTGATCAACACGTTGGTGACTGACTGATCAAAACGCTGCTGACTGACTAATAAAAACGCTGGTGACTGACTGATCGACACGCTGGTGACTGACTAATCGACACGCTGGTGACTGACTGATCGACACGCTGGTGACTGACTGATCGACACGCTGCTGACTGACTGATCGACACGCTGCTGACTAACTGATCAAAACGCTGGTGACTGACTAATCAACACTCTGGTGACCGACTGATCGACACTCTGGTGACTGACTGATCAAAACGCTGGTGACTGACTAATCGACACTCTAGTACGACGCGACGGTGCGACTTTCATATCTGCTGTTCCGACCTTTGTACCTGACCGTTTGTGGTTGGTTGGGTCACGAGCTGAATCGTCGTACTCCGGGGGTCGTGCAGTTGGGATCAAGGGTCGTAATGTTTCGTCGGGCTCAAGGATTTGTCCTGTCGTTCTCAAGGGTCGAACCCGAGTGCCCAGTGATCGAAGTGTCGAGCTCAAGGGTCGTACTATGGCGCTCCGAGGTCGTATCGTTGTGTTCGAGGGTCGTAGCCCTCATACTCAGTGATCGTATCGTCGTGTTCGAGGGTCGTACCTCTCATGCTCAGGGGTCGTATGATCGTGTTCGAGGGTCGTGCCTTTCATGTTCAGGGGTCGAATCGTCGTGCTCGATGGTCGTACCTCTCATGCTCATGGTCGTATGATCGTGCTCGATGGTCGTACCTCTTATGCTCAGGGGTCGTATGATCGTGCTCGAGGGTCGTACCTCTCATGCTCATGGTCGTATGATCATGCTCGATGGTCGTACCTCTTATGCTCAGGGGTCGTATGATCGTGCTCGATGGTCGTACCTCTCATGCTCATGGTCGTATGATCGTGCTTGATGGTCGTATCTCTCATGATCATGGTCGTATCGTTGTGCTCGAGAGTCGTACCTCTTATGCTCAGGGGTCGTATAATCGTGCTCGAGAGTCGTACCTCTCATGCTCAGGGGGTCGTATCGTCGTGCTCGCGTGACCAAGGAATGCCAACAGACCAGACGCGCAGGTTGTCACGACATAACAAGACTAAAACACACGTGAAATAGCTACGTCTGGTTAACCTCCCACTTTCTCATCTGTATACTGAATAGTGAGTCTCCACAGGCCATGCAAAACCCCCAGCGTGTAAACTGGTAGAAATACTGCAGCGGCCGAGCACAGGTCGGGTTGGCCCCTCACTTGGGGTACAGGGTATTTGGGAGGGAGGCATGGCCGGGAATATGATAAATATCAATTAGCTGAGTAAGTATGTGTGTGTGTGTGTGTGTGTGTGTGTGTGTGTGTGTGTGGATAATCACTCATTTGTACTGTACAGGAAGGAACTTCTCCACGTGTGGGGCCCCATCACTTGAAATCACTCTACGATCCTACAATTTTTTGCGCCACTTTGTGTTGTCCAAACTTACAATTTCATGGTTCAGTTTATTCCAGTCATCTAAAACTTGTTTATACAGCTGGCCATGAGAAGAAAGATGGTGAGAGGCAGGTGTTTTGAGAGCGGCTGAGTGAGTGTGTCAGCAGTTTTGATGTGCGAGACCGGATATCAGGGATGGGTGATTTATGTGCGAAGGTGAGTAATGTGGCGGTTAGGGGTTTAACTGGGGGGAATGGGGTATGAGGTAAAGTAAATGGAAATAGTGAACAAACTGTGAAGTTGTATGCTGATAAATGACTAGTGAGTAGAAACACCAGGTTTAAAAAGAGGGACAATCTCAAGTATATGTATGTGAGTAAGAAAGATGGTCAGCGGGTATTACTGGTTTACAAACTAATTGGCAGCGAGTCAGTTGTTGTTTGCCGATGACACAGCACTAGTGAGAAACTGCAAAAGCTGGCGCCTGAGTTGGGCGAAATGTGTAAAAGGTGGACGTTGAGAATAAATGTGAATAAAAACCAGGTTATTACATTTATCAGGGTAGAGGAACAGGTTAGTTGAGGTGCGAATTTGAATGGGGAGAATATTGAATAAGTGAAGTGTTTTAGATATCTGGGAGTGGATGTGGTAGCGAATGGAACCACGGAAGCGGAAGTGAGTCATAGGGTGGCGAAGGGGTCGAAGGTTCTGAGAACGTTGAAGAATGTGTGGAAACAGACTTGTTTATCATGAAGGGCGAAAATGGGTTTGTACGGGTGTGAGGCATGAGCTATAGATGACGATGTGCAGAGGATGGATGTGTTGGATATTATACGTTCGAGGATATGTGCTGTGAGGTGGTTTGATCGTGTAAGAAAGTCTTCCCCAATAACTATGACGTGGGTTATTTTAAAAGACAGTCTGTTCACTCCCTCCAAATTCTATAGATCGTTTTCCTTGCCTGTTTTTCCCTATTATTTGCATTCCAGTAAAAGTCCGGCCTTGATGTGGTTTTTGTCCTTGACTAGAACCATCGACGTGAAAAAAAAAGTATGAAAATAAAAAGAGTGTGACTGTGAGAGCTAAAGAGGGTGTGCAGAAATGGTATGGACATATGGGTAGAATGAGTGAGGTTAATAAAGAAGATAAATGTGTTATAACTGGAGGGAACGGGAAGACTGGGAGAGCAAAGATTGGAGATGGAAGGATAGAGTGATAAAGATTTCGAGTAGTTGAGACCTGATAACGCAGGAGAGTAAAAGGCGTACATGGGATAGAGTGATTTGGAATGATGTCGCATACTGGGGACGACGTGCTGTCAATAGACTGAACCAAGGCATGTGAAGCGTCCGGGGAAAATTATAGAGAGATCTGTGGGGCCTGGTTGTGGACAGAGAGCTGTGGTTTCGGTGCAACGCACATGACAGCTGGAGAATGGATGTGAGCGAATGCAGCCTTTCTTTATCTGTTCCTGGCGCTAATAGGGTAAACGGCGAATAAGTGTAATACATATATATATATATATATATATATATATATATATATATATATATATATATATATATATATATATATATATATTGAAAGTGCCTTACGTTTTAAGAAATGTCACTGATTCAGTGGTGGCTGATATACAGATGGAAAGATGTGCATGTAAACTATGCTTAAATCATTTCCAGTTTTCTATAATTCAGAGAACCACAACCCTAACTCATACGTTCAAAATCGTACGAAATTCAGCATCGTACATGGCCTACAGCTGTAATTTAGTGTTACGATAATCACCACAGAGAATCAGATAATCCATCTTGAAATCCATTTCATCAAGAGATAAGAATCTTCAAAATTGCAACATACATATGTTGATACTTTGATCAAATCTATCTTCGTAGGATACAAACAGAACACTGATATCTGATCCGACATTTGATATCTAATTATGCGTCTATGTAAGTCAGAGTGACCCGAGTTTGGTACGAGGCACGATCGTACAATGTTAGATTGTTCGAGTCTATTATCGCGATAGAAAGTTACGACCAGCAAACTATCTACCACATATTTTTTGCACATTGTTTCCATGGTGACCCGGCCTATGAATCGTCGGTATATATAACACAGTCCCACACTCACCTTGGGTATAGGGTATTTCCTTGCTTTCTTCGAAATGTTATTGAAATTCGATGATTATTGCTCAGATTATGGCGTAAATAGAAGCTTAAAGGACGAACTCACGAAGCTCTGCCGTATTACCCAGCCCACAGCAGGTCGGGTCGTGGATGGTAACGACGCCAACATTTTACGTTCAGGGAAATGAGGCGGGTCGGTCGGCGGGTGCATGACGCGGCCCTCCCCCACCTGTGGTGGGGAGGAGTGAGGTGCGACACACCCCCAGAGACAGGAGGCTATCGTATTTCCCTTGGTAAAAAGAGAGAAAGGGCGTTGCCCCCCCATGTTTCCGGGGGCAGTGGGGAACTACATGTCCCCAGGGGTGAACTAAGGGTGGGACTATCTCTGGCCGGATAATCATTAGGGCCATTTCCGACCAAGATTCCGGATCACAGTTTGTTTGTATACCTTCCAGTGTGGAGTCTGGTGCATGACTCACGCTTTTCACACACACACACACCCAGTCCGGCCGGGAACCCTTCTCTTTCATTCGTCCAGAATTCGAAATAGAATCTTTGTTCGCTGTTTGTACCTGGGTGGCAAGAGAGGCGAATAAATGCCAAAAGAAATGCGTACACGTGAAAAGGTATATAAATGTATGTTGTTAACGTACACACACAGGGAAAAAAATATATATATATACATATGAAAAGTCGAGTGTGAATGAGTGTAGACACCAGCAGGAAGGCATCGGCCTGAGCACCGAAACCCATGCACAGGTCCTCCTCCTGCAGCAGATCAGGTTGGCACATCCTGGATCTCACACCTGCGTGTTTCAAATTGTTTATGTTGTTTCTTCTTCCTCTCATCCACTTGCGTGTCACTCCTTCATTTTGGCGTTGACTAGGAACTTGGGAGCCATGTATCTGGGCTCAATACACACCCAAGATATTTTCTAGGTTTCTTTTTTCATGTTTGGGTATTTTGAAGGATTTTATAGAGTCAGAGTTCAAATGTCCCGAAGACGGATATTCCATTTTGATGCTCCTTACAGTTTCAATCAAACGAGACGAAAGACTATATACAGATACCTTACAACGAGCCCCAGACAAAACTCAGGATGAATTTGTGATATGAAACATTTCTGTTATAATGTAAGGGCAAGAGCTCACTGAAAACTGTTCTAGGCCGTATTTCAGCCATTGATCACGAAATTTGACACAGACGTGTTTTTCCGTGCCATGAACTGAGTCCATATCAGATTTCTTATTTGACAATTTTTGTCTTTTCTTTATGGTTGAAAGGCCCTCAAATACACAATGTCTTTGGCCATTACTTGGCTTATTTCCAGTCAATGTTCATGAGATTCAGTACAAGGATGTCTCTTCCCCAACCCCACATGATGCTTATGACACACTGGTGCCAACCATTTCAAGACTCCTTTAGAGATCGAGTGTAACCCCTTCTCTTCATGCTACTGATCCAATTTCTTTCAAATGTTGATCAACCTCACTCAGCTACGTCCCCTGAATGATCCTGTTGAGTCTTTGTACGAAGATATTTACGGAGTCACAAAGCCGAATGCACCCACAAACTGATCCAGTGACCATGACAGCAAGAAACAGTCATTAAAATCAGCAGACAGTAAGCTCGTTCTGCCTTAATTGATGAAGTGTGTGGTGAGTGTGGGAACCTGCAGGCGTGATAATGATAACAGAAAGAGGATCGTCATAAGACAAGGGCTCGTACGTGGAAGAGACTTGGCGAATCTAACAGCATTTTCTAAAAACAAATGTAGGGGTAACTTAGGGGGCACCACCTGATCATTCCCAGGCCTCGTCATAATGGTAACCCACGCCTGGCGGAGGCAGGTGGTGCATGAGTGGCTTGCATGCTATCCATCAGTCATGCTTACGTCTGAGTAGTAATGGTTAAGAGTACCTGGACGACCTTGCTTGTTGAGGATGGGAAAGACCATGGAGTCAGTGGAAGGAGGTGGGCGTGGAGGCAATAGATGTGGAATCGTCCAAAGTAGAGTAAGAGGAAAATGAGGTACGGAGAAAGTGGTTTTATTGGCCGGAGAGTTAGCTACAGATCGATGTGGTGAGACAAGAGGAAGAAAAGTTGACTTACAGACGTAACTGGATATGCTTCACGTTAAGGACCAGATAGATTTATCATGATTAGAACAATTTCTTTTATGAGGACGTGCTAGACTCTTACAAATAATGGATTTGCAGTGATTCCACACAAAAATTGAAGGAGACTGAAATTCTGGATAGGGGAAGGGCTTCACGGTCTGATATGCCGTGTCCCTGATGCGGTAGGGCACCAGAGCAAGAGCCATCAGGCTATTACTGAAGGGGCTAAAGATTTAGAAGAAGATATGTAGAGCTTCATCCCAGCCAAGATGAACTCCGCTGTATGGTCAGCACAGCTGGAGGTATCCCAGACGGTGAAGCAGTCCTAGTCCTTTAGATAGTTACTATACAACATGAAAGGAAGCACCGAGGCTGACGTTTCGAGATGGAGGTTAAAGAGTAGTCGTGCTTAGCTCGACATGGTACAAATTATACAATAGTCATAAGACCCTTAAGGACAGAAATAGTGTGTTTACGCGAAGGTTCAGAGGAGATCAAGACGTCGTGTTAGAAGGACGGTCTTGACGATCGGGAGGAACTCGTGTTAGGTGTTTGATTATTTGTTTCAGCTCATTAAGAAGGGATGAAAGGGTTTCGCTTCCAGCGAGATCAAGTCGAGCATGGCCAAGCGATTCATTGTGGTGTATGTTAGGTTCCCCTCCTTAGAGAACCTCAGCACTTGGATGTGAAGAGAGCAAATGCCTTGTGGAAGGAGGTTGAATATTCAGGTTAAAGGGTTGTATATATCTAAAGTTGCAGGAATTTTGGAAATGTACGCTGAACATGGAAATATAAAGAGGAGAGAAATTTGAAGTCAAATGCCTTCAAACTTCAATCTGTGTTCGCCCATTACCCCACACTGAGTGGACCCATTACCATACTGTGTTCTCCCACTACCCTACATTGTGTGCGCCCATTACCATACTGTGTTCGCCTATTACCACGCAATGTGTGCGCCTATTACCATACTGTGTTCGCCCATTACCACACACCATGTGCGCCCATTACCATGCTGTGTTTGCCCATTAACTGTACAACACTGTGTCACCACGAGGCGATCAGTAAGTAATTTTCGTGCTACAGTAAACAAAAGCGCCGCCCTTGGAGTTGCTTGTAAATCTCAGTTGGAGATTTCATTGTGAAAAGGCGATACAGCCTTGGCCAGATGGGCTTGAGAGAGAAGATTACGTGTGGGAGCATACAGAAGATAGATGGTCGCCAGAAGGGGAGGTTGGTTCAACCAGAGACCACGAACGGTACAGAACTGGATACAAAAAAGAACCATGTCTTGGTGTAGTGGAGACGAGGTAGGTTCTAGTCGCTTGATGTTCATCGCTGGCCCGGCTCCAGGGAACCGTTCAGACTTCCTTGACCGGTGGCGCCATCCTCATACATCGATAGACGCTTCGCTTGATTGCATTCCCAGACTCGTGTGAAAATCAGCTGGGCAAATTTGTCATGCGTTTTGTGTGATATAGGGAGTGTGTGTGTGTGTGTGTGTGTGTGTGTGTGTGTGTGTGTGTGTGTTTGTGGAATTAGTTCCAGCGACGCTCGTACTGTTGAAGAAGGACACGAAGACAGCAACCTGGGCCAGGGAAGGGAACGTGACAGGCACTAAAGTACTGGTTCACTGCGCAGTTTCCTTAGTCCCTCCTGATACCCGCACTGTAGTACACACACACACGCACACACACACATCCCTAGTCGCTGGCCATTACCACACTGTTTTCTCTCATTACCACACCACTGTGGAGGCCCACAACTGATAGGCTTATTCGTTAATTCTAACAAGTGAGGAGCGACGATCTGAGGAATTAGATTCAGAATGACAGCTTTTGTGTTGGTGTCATATTTTCGCAGTATCTGAGATGCTGGTAATTTCCTGGTCCTGGATTGATGGGTATCTGTACGTCTACATTCGTTTCTGAGCCCTGCCCTTGACGAAAGTGTATGGTGTATGTGCCAGCGTGAACTATATTCATCTATTTATGTATTATACTTAATCGCCTTCTCCCGCGTTAGCGAGGTAGCGCAAGGAAACAGACGAGGAATAGCCCAACCCACCCACATACACATGTATGTACATAAACGCCCACACATGCACATATACATTCATATACAATTCAACGTATACATGCATATACAAAACACAGACATGTACATACATACTCATGTGCATATTCATACTTGCTGCCTTCATCCATTTTCGTCGCACCCACACATGAAATAGCATCCCCCCCCTCCAACGAGGTAGCTCCAGGAAAGGACAAAAAAGGCCACATTCGTTCACATTCAGTCTCTAGCTGTCATGTGTAATGCACCGAAACCACAGCTCCCTTTCCACATCCAGGCCCCACAGACCTTTCCATGGTTTACCCCAGACGCTTCACATGCCTTGGATCAGTCCATTGACAGCACGTCGACCCCGGTATACCACATCGCTCCAATTCAGTCTATTCCTTGCACGCCTTTCACCCAAATGTATGTGAAATAAATGAATATATATATATATATATATATATATATATATATATATATATATATATATATATATATATATATATTATATTATATCATATCATACTTTGTCGCGGTCTCCCGCGTTAGCGAGGTAGCGCAAGGAAACAAACGAAAGGATGGCCCAACCCACCCACATACACATGTATAGGCATACACGCCCACACACACACACATATACATACCTATAGATTTCAACGTATACATACATTTACATATATACATATGTACATATTCATACTTGCTGCCTTCATCCATTCTCGTCGCCACCCTGCCACACATGAAATGGCACCCCCCTTCCTCCGCGCGTGCGCGAGGTAGTTCTAGGAAAAGAAAACAAATGCCACATTCGTTCGCACTCAGTCTCTAGCTGTCACGTGTAATGCACCGAAACCATAGCTCCCTTTCTACATCTACGCCCCACAAAATTTTTATGGTTTACCCCAGACGCTTCACATGCCCTGGTTCAATCCAATAACAGCACGTCAACCCCGGTATACCACATCGTTCCATTTCACTCTATATCTTGCGCGCCTTGCACCCTCCTGTATGTTCAGGCCTCGATCGCTCAAAACATTTTTCTCTCCATCCTCCCACCTCCAATTTGGTCTTCCACTTCTCCTCGTTCCCTCCACCTCTGACACATATATCGTCTTTGTCAATCTTCCCTCACTCATTCTCTCCATGTGACCAAACCATTTCAATACACCCTCTTCTGCTCTCTCAACCACACTCTTTTTTATTACCACACATCTCTCTTACCCTTTCATTACTTGATCAAACCACCACACACCACACGTTGTCCTCAGACATCTCATTTCCAACACATCCACCCTCCTCCGCACAACCCTATCTATAACCCACGCCTCGCAACCATATAACATTGTTGGAACCACTATTCCTTCAAACATACACATTTCTGCAATCCGAGATAACGTTCTCGCCTTCCACACATTCTTCAACGCTCCCAGAACCTTCGCCCCCTCCCCCACCCTATGACTCACTTCGGCTTCCATAGTTCCATCCGTTGCTAAATCCACTCCCAGATATCTAAAACACTTCACTTCCTCCAGTTTTTGTCTATTCAAACTTACCTTTCAGTTGGCTTGGCCCTCAACCCTACTGAACCTAATAACCTTGCTCTTATTCACATTTACTCTCAACTTTCTTCTCTCACACACTTTAGTCACCAACTTCTGCAGTTTCTCACCCGAATCATTCACCAGCGCTGTATCATCAGCGAACAAATGACTCACTTCCCAAGCCCTCTCATCCACAACAGACTGCATACTTGCCCCTCTCTCTCCAAGACTCTTGCATTCATCTCCCTAACAAATCAAACAACCATGGAGACATCAAGCACCCTTGCCGCAAACCGACATTCACTGGGAGCCAATCACTTTCCTCTCTTCCTACTCGTACACATGCCTTATATCCTCGATAAAAACTTTTCACTGCTTCTCCCACACCATAAACTCTTAATACCTTCCACAGAGCGTCTCTATCAACTCTATCATATGCCTTCTCCAGATCCATAAATGCTACATACAACTCCTTTTTCTAAGAATTTCTCACATACATTCTTCATAGCAAACACCTGATCCACACGTCCTCTACCATGTCTGAATTCACACTGCTCCTCCCCAATATATTTATATTCATATATATATATATATATATATATATATATATATATATATATATATATATATATATATGTATGTATGTATGTATATATATAATTCTGACCCTGTTATCTGTCTGTTGGCGAATTCTTGATCTTGTAGGCTTATCAAGGAATCGCATGGTCTTACAGATCAAGTTCGCGTGTAATTTGATCAACCTGCACCTATAGCCACAGTCTTGACGCTACTACTGGTTTGAAGGGTTTCTCTTCAGGATCTGCCCAACTTACCCTAAGGTCTGTGTGCTGTCTGTTGATTGAAGGTCCCTTCCTTATTTTTCACCTAAGTTAATTGTCCCTATACTGTCTTATTTCGAAAGCCATTTTCGGTTCTGAGAGAGAGAGAGAGAGAGAGAGAGAGAGAGAGAGAGAGAGAGAGAGAGAGAGAGAGAGAGAGAGAGAGAGAGACGAGTATAGAAGATATCTAGTTAAAAAAAAAGTCACATCATGAAGCCTTTATCATGATGTCTATGACCACTCTCCATTTCTTCCTGTAGGTCATCGTTGTCACAGCTGTGGTTTTTCCTAAGATCTTCTCCGGGGCAGCAAAATAGAGCTAAAAGTGGCCCTTGCTGCCTGCCTTGGGTGGGCTTGAGCTAAAAATGGTGGTCGTAGTGCAACGAAGGTGAACCAGGTTTACCTTCTCGAGGCCCAGGGATTTATCATAGTTCCCGACATTAAGGATTAGTGACCCCGATGTATATTTTCTTTTCTTTTTCCCAAGAATTTACATTAATGCTAATCCTTTTGAATGATACACGCTCTCTAGAGGATGTGCCAGTCAGGATGATCGTGGTAGCGATCGTCATCTTTAAAAGGATATTTTCATATAAACAAGAGGAACCTCAATATTGAGCGAAGTTTCAAGGCAATTATCAATGTGCCTTCGTAGTTTCTTAACATTTTTTTCTCCTTTAGACACTTGTTAGCAGGAATTTTACACGAAACGAAACTCGAATTCGTGATCAGGAGCAGCATCGTGAGTGACTCACGCACGGCTGGGTAGCAGGGCAGGTCACCGGGGAGGATTTTCATAACTGCTCATTTGTTTCATTCTTTTTCATCCTCGTCTGCAACTGAAGAGGTGATGCTTGTGTGAAACGCCTGGAAAGGAGAATGAAATAGATTGTTCTGCTTTAATCCATATAATTTCTCCCTCTTAAAGAAATATTTACGGTTTGTGTACATAACAAGCTTTCCTTGTATCATTGTTTGTGGCCGTCTAAATGAGTGGCCTGTTTTACTGCAATGACTTCTCTGAACTTCCTGACAGTTACCGGACAATAAAACACAACTTCTCAATATATAAGAGTATTATGAAACAAATTACATCTCAAATTGAAATTTATATCATCTTCAAGTAATTAATAACTTGTAAAATGTGAGTAAATATAATTTTCTTATCAAATAAGAAGGCGAAAGTAAGCGCACTAGCAACTATATACACAATGACGTCATAGTGATGCGCGTATCCTTTATCTTTTATATAATATTGTAGAGTTTATTTCATTATGTTCTCGACAATAGATAATATTTTGATCTAGCTAGGGATAAAAGATTAATTTGACTCTGAGTTATCCCTGAATTTGGTGGTGAACTCTGTTATCAGAATTAGAGAAAGGATAGTGAGCGGGCGAGATTGTCAACATGGCTGTAGTAGGCGGCCGCCTGGGGAAGGGAAGTGATCTCCCGCAAAGTCTGAAAATATGCTAGTCTACCATTTGTAGTCCAGTGTAGTAGTGTTAGTGTCAAAGTGAAGGCGTCATGAGTGACAGAAACACGCGTAGGATCAGTGAACTGGTGAAACAGACTGGGAACAACGATTGTGCTGATTGTGGATTGCAAAGTAAGATGGAGAAGTGGGTTATAGAGTAAGACGATGTATATATCTCTCTGTCTCCCTTTACCATCATGCATGCATTGCCAGCCTGGGAGTGGCCCTGCCCGTCCGGCCAGGCTGTCAAGTGCTGACTAGTGGTGTGGACCCATTGGGTCGAGGCCTCCCGCCTGTTTCTAAGTTGATTTATTCGTGATTTTCGACATCTGGGAGGAGATTGAGCACCATTTTATAGTATTAGTAATCCATTTAGGTTCTGGTGGTGGCAGGAGAGTGAAAAATAAGGCCAGTGTTTCTCATTTCAACTTGCCTGGTAAACAAATATTTGATTGTGTTCATTGACAGGGCATGTCCAAGGTTAGCCTAAACTACTGTGGGGGTTGTGACAGGAAAAAAATGAAGTGAATAGATTTCATTAAGGAAATTTGGAGTGCATTGGCATAACTGTTTTAAGCATGTATGGAGGTCATCATCGAAAGCTTTAAGAAGCTTTAAGTAAATTCAACATTTTTTGGTTAATATAAAGTTGTAGGATCTCCACCTTTTCTCTGAAGAATTGTAGCAGGAAGTAGATATTTTCATTTTCTCTTAAGAAACTCAGAAATACAGTAACGGTGTAAGTGAAGTCTTGGTTAAGTTCCAGTTTTGGGGCACAACAGACGAGCTTAGGAATTTTAGATGAAAGACATACCAGTGGACTCCTTATAGCCAAAACAAGTGATTTGAAATGGGGGAGCTCGTACATTATTCCTCAGTCACAAGGTTAGTTTTTCAATATAAGTGGGCAAGGCTTTTGGGGCTTCATAGGCATGAAAGTGCAGCTTTCAACAGCTTGGTCAATCAATAACCCAGTCCATCACCTCTGAGTGGGGTGTGTGATTGAAGAACCCCCAAAGATTGTACCAGGTATTTACCAGGTACTGAAGATAAAAGAAATTGTAGGGTAAAAACAAGGAAAATCTACTCTAATCCATGCTAGCACTGGATATTATATAACAGGTATTATTACCATTTCGGACATTGACGAATTTTTGGATAGGTTTGTTAGGCTATGTTTGATTTTACTTAAATTGTTTTCAACGTCTTTTGAACAATTCTGACCTTCATTTCTATTGCAAATCGCTACTTTTCGTGATTTCTACCTCCCAAAACCCCGATTCCTAGGTAGGATGTCTGAAAGGGTAATGTTACCATATAACATGCAATATCATATCTTAATCATGTTGTGACTTATCCTTTTATTGTGTCTTATTATACCTAAATTGCAAAAATTTTAATATTGATCCAGGATTGGCAGTGGTGACAAGCACATGTGCTACCAATTTAATTTATGTTTTCAATAAGAATTCAGTCATTTATTCTGGTACATATACCACCAATTTTATTTATTTTTCTAATAAGAATTCATTCAATTTATTCAGGTGTTAGGAAGTGAGCTCTAGTTCCAAATTTATCTTTCACACTGTATACATTCTTTATTGTTTGAAATGCAAAGATTCGTGCAAAAGAAATTGACAGGCCTAGTTATGCTCAACTCACATGCCGTAGACAGACAGTAATTATCTATCATTTATTACTCATTTTTTTGTAAGTCTAATAATAAGGAAGATTGAATGTGGAAGTGTATAATGGAAATGTATTGACGTAAATTTTGGCATGTTATGAGGGGAAATAGAGTGGAAGAGTCCTGGAGGGAGAGAAATGGTGGAAGAATGCATGAGGGAGGCATGTAAGGACAGGGATAAATGGAGGCTCTTTTGCTGTTGCCATTCCCTTGATGACAGTTCATGGAGGTAACAGGCATCATTGATACAGATAGATAGATATAGATTTTTGGCAGGTTGAAACATGTATACATATAATGTCCCAGTCTTAACTCTTAAAGTATTGAACCCTTAAAACAGCGGGGGAAGGTCCCTAGAACTGAGGTTTATAGAAAAATAAAGAATTATATTTTTGTCTTATTGATTGATAGAAAATATCAAGGAGGGTTAAAGAAAAAATGTATCTGCTGGTAAATCATCTTTATTTCTTGATCTACAGACATAAATTTGGCTAGCATGCCAAGGTTATACTTCTTTTCTGATGCTGTGACTTAAGACATCTCTAATATAACAATAAAGCATGCCGTCCACTTTATATGGCCGCAGGAAAAGGCAGCTTGTACAAGTACAGATAGGGTGACCATAGGGTCAGACATTACTCCATAGTTATTTTTGCGGGTTTTTTCCTGGTTTTGTTTATAGTTGTTTGTGATGCATGCACCTCTTCATGCCAAAAGAGTGCACCATCCAATTTGAATGAGTCTGAGGAGGGGCAACCTGTATGAGTGTGGATACAATCCCCATAGTGAAACCCACGTGGAGTATAGGGTTAAATGTCACCATCATTCATAAACATTTATTTCAGATATAGTCCAATGTTGATTTTCAAGAAGATATTAAAAGAATATTGAGATTTATATTGTATATTGTTTTAGTTTGTCATTTAATGAATCTTTGTTTGTTTCAAAGTCTTATATACTGTATCATCATCCATTGGATGAGGTTATGGCTTCATTGATTTAAACATATGCAGAATCAGTGATGTTATTGGAGGTTGTATGAATTCTCACATTTCAACAATATATATATATATATATATATATATATATATATATATATATATATATATATATATATATATATATATATATATTTATTTATTTATTTATTTTACTTTGTCGCTGTCTTCCGCATTTGCGTGGTAGCGCAAGGAAACAGAAGAAAGAAATGGCCCAGCCCACCCCCATACACATGTATATACACACCCGTCCACACACGCAAACATACACACCCATACATCTCAATGTACACATATGTATACACACACAGACACATACATATATACCCATGCACACAATTCACACTGCCTGCCTTTATTCATTCCCATCGCCACCTCGCCACACATGGAATACCATCCCCCTCCCCCCTCATGTGTGCGAGGTAGCGCTAGGAAAAGATAACAAAGGCCCCATTCGTTCACACTCAGTCTCCAGCTGTCATGCAATAATGCCTAAAACCACAGCTCCCTTTCCACATCCAGGCCCCACACAGCTTTCCATGGTTTACCCCAGACGCTTCACATGCCCTGATTCAATCCACTGACAGCACGTCGACCCCGGTATACCACATCGATCCAATTCACTCTATTCCTTGCCCGCCTTTCACCCTCCTGCATGTTCAGGCCCCGATCACTCAAAATCTTTTTCACTCCATCTTTCCACCTCCAATTTGGTCTCCCACTTCTCGTTCCCTCCACCTCCGACACATATATCCTCTTGGTCAATCTTTCCTCACTCATTCTCTCCATGTGCCCAAACTATTTCAAAACACCCTCTTCTGCTCTCTCAACCACGCTCTTTTTATTTCCACACATCTCTCTTACCCTTACATTACTTACTCGATCAAACCACCTCACACTACACATTGTCCTCAAACATCTCATTTCTAGCACATCCACCCTCCTGCGCACAACTCTATCCATAGCCCACGACTCTCAACCATACAACATTGTTGGAACCACTATTCCTTCAAACATACCCATTTTTGCTTTCAGAGATAATGTTCTCGACTTCCGCACATTCTTCAAGGCTCCAAGGATTTTCGCCCCCTCCCCCACCCTATGATCCACTTCTGCTTCCATGGTTCCATCCGCTGCCAGATCCACTTCCAGATATCTAAAACACTTTACTTCCTCCAGTTTTTTTCCATTCAAACTTACCTCCCAATTAACTTGACCCTCAACCCTACTGTACTTAATAACCTTGCTCTTAATCACATTTACTCTTAACTTTCTTCTTTCACACAATTTACCAAACTCAGTCACCAGCTTCTGCAGTTTCTCACATGAGTCAGCCACCAGTGCTGTATCATCAGCGAACAACAACTCGCACATCCTCTACCACTTCTGAAACCACACTGCTCTTCCCCAATCTGATGCTCTGTACATGCCTTCACCCTCTCAATCAATACCCTCCCATATAATTTACCAGGAATACTCAACAAACTTATACCTCTGTAATTTGAGCACTCACTCTTATCCCCTTTGCCTTTGTACAATGGCACTATGCACACATTCCACCAATCCTCAGGCACCTCACCATGAGTCATACATACATTAAATAACCTTACCAACCAGTCGACAATACAGTCACCCCCTTTTTTAATAGATTCCACTGCAATACCATCCAAACCTGCTGCCTTGCCGGCTTTCATCTTCCGCAAAGCTTTTGCTACCTCTTCTCTGTTTACCAAATCATTTTCCCTAACCCTCTCACTTTGTACACCACCTCGACCAAAACACCCTATATCTGCCACTCTATCATCAAACACATTCAACAAACCTTCAAAATACTCACTCCATCTCCTTCTCACATCACCACTACTTGTTATCACCTCCCCATTTGCGCCCTTCACTGAAGTTCCCATTTGCTCCCTTGTCTTACGCACTTTATTTACCTCCTTCCAGAACATCTTTTTATTCTCCCTAAAATTTAATGATACTCTCTCATCCAAACTCTCATTTGCCCTTTTTTTTCACCTCTTGCACCTTTCTCTTGGCCTCCTGTCTCTTTCTTTTATACGTCTCCCACTCAATTGCATTTTTTCCCTGCAAAAATCGTCCAAATGCCTCTCTCTTCTCTTTCACTAATAATCGTACTTCTTCATCCCACCACTCACTACCCTTTCTAATCAACCCACCTCCCACTCTTCTCATGCCACAAGCATCTTTTGTGCAATCCATCACTGATTCCCTAAATACATCCCATTCCTCCCCCACTCCCCTTACTTCCATTGTTTTCACCTTTTTCCATTCTGTACTCGGTCTCTCCTGGTACTTCCTCACACAAGTCTCCTTCCCAAGCTCACTTACTCTCACCACCCTCTTCACCCCAACATCCACTCTTCTTTTCTGAAAACCCATACAAATCTTCACCTTAGCCTCCACAAGATAATGATCAGACATCCCTCCAGTTGCACCTCTCAGCACATTAACATCCAAAAGTCTCTCTTTCGCGCGCCTGTCAATTAACACGTAATGCAATAACGCTCTCTGGCCATCTCTCCTACTTACATACATATACTTATGTATATCTCGCTTTTTAAACCAGGTATTCCCAATCACCAGTCCTTTTTCAGCACATAAATCTACAAGCTCTTCACCATTTCCATTTACAACACTGAACACCCCATGTATACCAATTATTCCCTCAACTGCCACATTACTCACCTTTGCATTCAAATCACCCATCACTATAACCCGGTCTCGTGCATCAAAACCACTAACACACTCATTCAGCTGCTCCCAAAACACTTGCCTCTCATGATCTTTCTTCTCATGCCCAGGTGCATATGCACCAATAATCACCCATCTCTCTCCATCAACTTTCAGTTTTACCCATATTAATCGAGAATTTACTTTCTTACATTCTATCACATACTCCCACAACTCCTGTTTCAGGAGTAGTGCTACTCCTTCCCTTGCTCTTGTCCTCTCACTAACCCCTGACTTTACTCCCAAGACATTCCCAAACCACTCTTCCCCATTACCCTTGAGCTTCGTTTCACTCAGAGCCAAAACATCCAGGTTCCTTTCCTCAAACATACTACCTATCTCTCCTTTTTTCACATCTTAGTTACATCCACACACATTTAGGCACCCCAATCTGAGCCTCCGAGGAGGATGAGCACTCCCCGCGTGACTCCTTCTTCTGTTTCCCATTTTAGAAAGTTAAAAAAAAAAAATATATATATATATATATATATATATATATATATATATATATATATATATATATATTTTTTTTTTTTTTTTTTTTTTTTTTTTTTTTTTATACTTTGTCGCTGTCTCCCGCGTTTGCGAGGTAGCGCAAGGAAACAGACGAAAGAAATGGCCCAACCCCCCCCCCCCCATACACATGTACATACACACGTCCACACACGCAAATATACATACCTACACAGCTTTCCATGGTTTACCCCAGACGCTTCACATGCCTTGCTTCAATCCACTGACAGCACGTCAACCCCTGTATACCACATGACTCCAATTCACTCTATTTCTTGCCCTCCTTTCACCCTCCTGCATGTTCAGGCCCCGATCACACAAAATCTTTTTCACTCCATCTTTCCACCTCCAATTTGGTCTCCCTCTTCTCCTCGTTCCCTCCACCTCCGACACATATATCCTCTTGGTCAATCTCTCCTCACTCATTCTCTCCATGTGCCCAAACCATTTCAAAACACCCTCTTCTGCTCTCTCAACCACGCTCTTTTTATTTCCACACATCTCTCTTACCCTTACGTTACTTACTCGATCAAACCACCTCACACCACACATTGTCCTCAAACATCTCATTTCCAGCACATCCATCCTCCTGCGCACATCTCTATCCATAGCCCACGCCTCGCAACCATACAACATTGTTGGAACCACTATTCCCTCAAACATACCCATTTTTGCTTTCCGAGATAGTGTTCTCGACTTCCACACATTTTTCAAGGCTCCCAAAATTTTCGCCCCCTCCCCCACCCTATGATCCACTTCCGCTTCCATGGTTCCATCCGCTGACAGATCCACTCCCAGATATCTAAAACACTTCACTTCCTCCAGTTTTTCTCCATTCAAACTCACCTCCCAATTGACTTGACCCTCACCCCTACTGTACCTAATAACCTTGCTCTTATTCACATTTACTCTCAACTTTCTTCTTCCACACACTTTACCAAACTCAGTCACCAGCTTCTGCAGTTTCTCACATATATATATATATATATATATATATATATATTTTTTTTTTTTTTTTTTTTTCCGCTGTCTCCTGCGTTTGCGAGGTAGCGCAAGGAAACAGACGAAAGAAATGGCCCAACCCACCCCCATACACATGTATATACATACGTCCACACACGCAAATATACATACCCACACAGCTTTCCATGGTTTACCCCAGACGCTTCACATGCCTTGATTCAATCCACTGACAGCACGTCAACCCCGGTATACCACATCGCTCCAATTCACTCTATTCCTTGCCCTCCTTTCACCCTCCTGCATGTTCAGGCCCCGATCACACAAAATCTTTTTCACTCCATCTTTCCACCTCCAATTTGGTCTCCCTCTTCTCCTCGTTCCCTCCACCTCCGACACATATATCCTCTTGGTCAATCTTTCCTCACTCATTCTCTCCATGTGACCAAACCATTTCAAAACACCCTCTTCTGCTCTCTCAACCACGCTCTTTTTATTTCCACACATCTCTCTTACCCTTTCGTTACTTATTCGATCAAACCACCTCACACCACACATTGTCCTCAAACATCTCATTTCCAGCACATCCATCCTCCTGCGCACAACTCTATCCATAGTCCACGCCTCGCAACCATACAACATTGTTGGAACCACTATTCCTTCAAACATACCCATTTTTGCTTTCCGAGATAATGTTCTCGACTTCCACACATTCTTCAAGGCTCCCAGATTTTTCGCCCCCTCCCCCTCCCTATGATCCACTTCCGCTTCCATGTTTCCATCCGCTGCCAGATCCACTCCCAGATATCTAAAACACTTCACTTCCTCCAGTTTTTCTCGATTAATATGGGTAAAACTGAAAGTTAATGGAGAGAGATGGGTGATTATTGGTGCATATGCACCCACCCACATACACATGTATATACATACACATCCACACACGCAATTATACATACCCATACATCTCAATGTACACATATATATACACACACAGACACATACATATATACACATGCACACAATTCACACTGCCTTTATTCATTCCCATCGCCACCTCACCACACATGGAGTAACATCCCCCTCCCCCCCTCATGTGTGCGAGGTAGCGCTAGGAAAAGACAACAAAGGCCCCATTCGTTCACCTACACTCAGTCTCTAGCTGTCATGTAATAATGCCCGAAACCACAGCTCCCTTTCCACATCCAGGCCCCACAGAACTTTCCCTTGTTTACCCCAGACGCTTCACATGCCCTGATTCAATCCATTGACAGCACGTCTACCCCGGTATACCACATCGATCCAATTCACTCTATTCCTTGCCCGCCTTTCACCCTCCTGCATGTTCAGGCCCCGATCACTCAAAATCTTTTTCACTCCATGTTTCCACCTCCAATTTGGTCTCCCACTTCTCCTCGTTCCCTCCACCTCTGACACATAGATCCTTTTGGTCAATCTTTCCTCACTCATTCTCTCCATGTGACCAAACCATTTCAAAACACCCTCTTCTGCTCTCTCAACCACACTCTTTTTATTACCTTTATGCACATGTACATATTCATACTTGCTTGCTTTCATCCATTCCCGGTGCCACCCTGCCCCATAGGAAACAGCATTGCCAACCCCATGCCTTAGTGAGGTAGCACCAGGAAAACAGACAAAAAAGGCCACATTTGTTCACTCGAGCTGTCATTTGTAATGCATTGAAACCACAGCTCCCTATCCATATCCAGGCCCCGCAGATCTCTCCGTGGTTTACTTCGGATGTTTCACATTGACAGCGCATCGATCCTGGTATTCCACATTTTTACACTTCACTCTATTCCATGACTAATGCCATTGTACAAAGGTGAAGGGGATAAAGGTGAGTGTTCAGACTACAGAGGCAAAAGTTTGTTGAGTATTCCTGGAAGATTGTATGGAAGGATATTGATTGAGAGGTTGAAGGCATGTACAGAGCATCAGACTGGGGAGGAGCAGTGTGGTTTCAGAAGTGGTAGAGGATGTGTGAATCAGGTGTTTGCTTTGAAGAATGTATGAGAAATTCTTAGAAAAACAGATGGATTTGTATGTAGCATTTATGGATCTGGAGAAGGCATATGATAGGGTTTATGGAGATGTTTTATGGAAGGTCTGAAGAGTATATGGTGTGGGAGGTAAGCTGCTAGAAGCGAAGAAGTTTTTATCAAGGGTGTAAGGCATATGCATGAGTTGGATGAGAGGAGCGTGATTGGTTCCCATTGAAGGTTGGTCTGCGGCAGGGGTGTGTGATGTCCCCATGGTTGTTTAATTTGTTTATGGATGGGGAGTTTCGGTAGGCAAATGCAAGCATTTTGGAGAGGGGCAAGTATGCAGTCTGTTATGGATGAGAGGGCCTGGGAAGTGAGTCAGTTGTTTGCCAGTGATACAGCACTGGTGGCTGATTCAAGTAAGAAACTGCAGAAGTTGGTGACTGAGATTAGAAAAGTGTGTGAAAGGAGAAGGTTGAGAGTAAATGTTAATAAGAGCAAGGTTATTAGGTTCAGCAGGGTTGATGGACAAGTTAGTTGGGATATAAGTTTGAATGGAGAAAAATTGGAGGAAGTGAAGTGTTTTAGATATCTGGGAGTGGTCTTAGCAGTGAATGGAACCATGGAAGTGGAAGTGAGTCATAGGGTGGGGGAGGGGGTGAAGGTTCTGGGAGCGAAGATTGTGTTTCCCTCTTGTGTGTAGTTGTTTTAGGAAAAGGTGAAGAAAGGCCTTACATATTTGATTTTCAGAATAGGAGTACTCTTTGATATCCTCACTTTGCAGTTTTACCTGCACTCACATCTACTCCTTAGCTTTATTTTTTCTTTTTATGATAGCTGAGAAAAATAGTCTTATACTTCAAGCGAAGATTGATGTGGAAGTTTCACACTAGCCATGCCATTCTGGCTAAATCTCGCTGTAGGTGAAGTAAGCTGTTATGTGTAATGCACTGATATCACAGCTAAGACTTACAAACCATTCTTTGATTTTTCTCTGACTGCTTCATATTCCCTGGTTCAATCCATGTACAGCATGTCATCCCCTGTTTCTCATATTGCTCCAGTTCACTCTGTCCTGTGGATGCTTTATGCCCTTCTGCATACCCTGGGCATTCAAAACTTTGTTTTGCTACATCCTTTCATCTCCAGTTTAGTCTCAACCATCTCACTGTCCCCTCCACTTTTAACATATCTACCCTTTCTGTCAACTTCTTACTCATTATCTCTATATTCCCAGACAATTTAGCACACCCTCTTCAGCTCTTTCAGTCATTTTTTTCTTAATACTACACCTCTCTCACTCATATCATTTCTTATTCAGTCAATCCTCCTCACACCACACATTGTCCTCAAACATTTCATTTCCAGCACATTCACCCTCTTCTGTACATTCTTATCTAGAATGCATATCTCACATCCATGCAACATTATTAGGACTACCATACCTTCAAACATGCCTATCTTTGCCCTCTCAGAAGATGGGCTTCTCTTATTTTCATGAAAAATATAAACACTATTACTGTACATGTTAATGATGTCTTGATTTACTGAAATGTTGAAGATAGTGTTTGGGAGACTACTGTGAAAGGTTCAAAGAGCATAATAGAATTTTGATCTAATGAGAGATTTAGATGGATTCTTTGTTCCCTGTATTGCAGTTTACTTGTTGACAAGCCAGTTAGGGAAATCTAGGGCAGGATTTCTGAGATGTACTGTTCTGATAATGTTACAGGGCCTCTTATGTTGCCAAAGGTAGCACTTAGTAAGAGAAGAAGAAAGATATGGAACCAAGACAAAAATGAGTATGTGCTGAACCTACAGAACTGCCTGTATGAGATGCCCTAACTTGGCCCAAAGGACAGGACATTGTTCAATATGACTGGAAAACCCACCTTAGAATAATGGAAGTTGATGATTAAAGTACATCATCAAGCAAACTTGATATTAGTACCCTTTAAGGTTACTAGAAAGAATACAGTCAAAGATTACTGAATGGATCTTGGTCAAGAGAATTTCTACCAAGTTAAATTACTGAATAATTTATCATTGAAAGAAAGCCTGTATAAGTTTTTGCATGCCAGCTGAGGAGTGTGTACAGTGTTAAGTTAATTTTCTCATATGTGGACAAAGTCTTATGAACTTTAAAGAGTTAGTATTTGAAATGCTTGGTGGAGGGTCAAAATACTTTTCTCCCCAGATTGAGGTTTATTATAGGTACTCACCCCTTTTGACTATCATAAAACATACAAGGTGCATATTTCCAGGCTTTAACATATGCACAATAACCCTCCCAGGCCTGTGGCATTGCAGTACCAGAACAAGTACAGTAGTGGCAAATGATCATCCACTCCAATTAATTTTTCCTTGCCCTCTGGTGTTTTGTACACCTACTGACTCTTGCTTGACATTGACTAAAAGTTTCTCAACTTTCTTTCTGGACTTCAGAGGTGTCATATGTATATCAGCATCTTTTTTATGCTTAGATTTTTGAGAACTAGTGCACTTAGAGACAACACTGTTGTCAGTTATAACAGTATGACATTATTTGACTGGTCAGCGTATTTCATTTTGGTTTAATACTTTGCATAGGCCAGCTTGAGGGTTTCATTTTGGTTTAATGCTTTGCATTTTTTCTTGTGAAGCTGTGATTTTTTTTAATTCCCACAGTAATGTAATCATTCTTTAAATTCCTTTTTTTTTTTGTGTGTGTGTGTGTGTGTGTGTGTGTAAATTGGGAACACCCTCAATTGGTTGGCCACGGCCAAAGAATTTCCCTAACTATTAAACTTTAGTGACAATGTAAGATAAGTGGGGAGCAAGGGGTTTTTAGCAAAGATAGGTGATGCATCGATCAGAATTTTGCAGTGAGCAATCATGGAAAAGTATCTAGTGAAAGGTAAGCTTTTATGGATCTGGAAAAAGTGTGTGACTAAGCCGAGTGGAATGCTTTATGGTATGTGTTAAGGATATATGGGACAGAGGAACAAATGTTAGATAGGGTGAAATCATTCTATATAGGAACAAATGCATGTGTAAAAGTAGATGAAAAGTTGAGTGAAAATTTTAGTATACTTTTGAGTTTGTGGCAGGGCTGTGTGGTGTCACTTTGACTTTTTGACACATATATGGATGGAGTGATAAGAGAGATGAAAGCATAGCAAGGTAAAGGGGGTGCAGAGATGAAGTTTGACAGTGAGGCAGTGTGGCTAGTGACAAGCTTGTTTGCTGGTGATGCTGTGTACTTTGCTGAGAGTGAAAAGGAGCTGCAGAAGTTGTAAGTGTGTGTTATGATTTATGTAAGCACAGGCAGTTGAAGAGAGTATAGATTTTGCAAAGCTCAAAGAGTGAGAGAAGAAAGTGTACCAAATTGTGTTATATTTATGTAGGGAGAAAGACTGGAAGAGGTGACAGAATCTTAAGTATTTGGGAGCAAAGTTTGGTGACATGGAAGGAGATATAAATGAGCAAGCAGTACAATGTAGAATAGTCATTGGGCTACTTAATAGAATGATGTAGGGTAGGAGTGTAAGTCCTGAAGTGAAGAAGGATTAAGGAAAAGCATAGTCCTCTTGACCCTGACATTCGCAGTCAAAACATGGACATGGAATGAGTCACAAAGGTCAAGACTCTAGGATGTGGAAATGGGCCATTTGAGAGAAGAATATGGAATGACTCCATGGAATGAAGAGAGAAATGAGGTGGGTGTATGATAGATGTGGTAGGGAATGCAAAGGGATTGAATTATGGAGTGGTGGGAGAAACATAATGCTTTGAGGTGGTTCGGGCATGTGGGAAGAATGCAGGACAGGGAGTATATAAGGAGAGTGTATGATTGAGAGAAATACCACCTGTGGCATGGGGAAAAAGAATGCAAGAGTAATGAAGGGAAAGAAATGGTGGAAGAATGTGTGGAATGGTGTATGTAAGGGCAGGATACATGGAGACTCTGTTGCCGTGTCCACCTCCTTGATTGGAGTTCCCAAAGGGGACAGGGATTAGAGGTATGGATAGATGAGTTCTTTAAGTGATGCATCACCAGAATAACTAGAGGCCATAACAAAACACTAGTGAGGAAGGATGTTAAGAAGTACTGGTTTAGCATTAGGGTGGTGGATAATTGCAGTAAATTAACCAGTGGGTGAGTGGGTTTTGGTAGTTACAAAGGTTGGTGCTGGTAGTTGCAGAGGTTTAAAAGGATAGTTGATAGAAAGTTCAGGAGATGGGGCCCTATAAGGGTAGAACTCTCCATTTACTGTACAGTTAGGTAAATAGGTAATTACACCTTTCTTCACATGGCAGAGCCATAAGATTCTCTTTCATTTTTTTGTGTTTCCCTTCTATAACCTTTCCAGCTTGAAGGGTTGGGGGTACACTGAGGAGCTCTTATTAATCCTTAATGCAATCTTTCTTTCTTGCACGTGTTGTGTACCTTTTCATGTGAAGTGGCCTCGGTGGGGTCATGCTTTTCCTCTTTCTATTTTGGCTACTGCGAAAATAAAAGGCAAGCAGTAATGAGAAAAAATTTACCAGAGGACTTTTTACTATGATTTTTTTTTTTGCTAGGAAGAAAGATTCATGAAATAAAAGAAGAGTTCATGGTGGCCGAAGTGGAAAATGTGCTACAGTGAAATGTGTGAACTGTAAGTCTGAATTTGAATGACACTGATGGGTATATTCCCATTCATTCTAGGCTGAGGAACTTCGAACCTAGCTTTCCAGGGAAGAAAGAAAACTTGGCAATTCAGAGGGATGCCTTTCAAAGTAAGCTGGGTGGTTACATAGTACAACTACACTTCTGTGTAGTTATTATATGGTTGTGGAACCCTGTGAGTGAACATCTGCTAGCACTTTATGTTTTGAGATGGTCAAAGAGGTTAGATTCTTGTGGGTACACCTCATTTTGGGTAGTAAAATGATGTTTTAGCCTTCCACAGAGCAAGAACTGACAGGTGCTCATAGGACTTTGTTGACGGTACAGAAACAGTCTTTAACTTGTAAAACCTACATTTGCACAGCATGTTGCAGAGTACTTAGCTGCAGTTAGTTGCATGATAGCATAGTATTTTTACGTGCATTAAAATTAGATTTTAAAGATTTTTAGAGTTATATTTCTTGAAGTACATTATGAAGTTGATGGCTTGTTTTTGTCTAGGGGTAAAGTTTTATGTGATTGGTTACTTGTACTTGTATACTTCAATATTACGCTTTATTCCTTGCTAAGCTAAGCTTTTTTCATTAATACAACGGCATCACAATATGCCTCTTAACTATTGTTTGCCAGGAATTGTTCCCCTTTGTCTTAGCTATTTGTCCTCTCTATGTACCATCTTGTCAGGCATTACTTTACTTTGTTACATGTAGTTCAAGGTAGCATAATATAAATTGAAAATGTTGATATTCAGACATTGAACAGTATAGTGTGAATGAAAACTTTTTCCCTCACTTCTAGGAATCCTGCAATTAAGAAAATATCTTATATTGTGAATCTGACTTTATGTTATGTATAGAATATAAATATTGTTTACATGATATTGTTACCAGTATACATTGTATTGATTATTTTGCAGATCCAGAGTGGGCTTCATGCAACATTGGAATCTTCTTATGTACAACATGTGCTGCATGGCACAGAAGATTAGGCACCCATGTAACCAAAGTGAAGTCCTTAAAACTAGATAAGTAAGTGGCTTTTGAAAAATTTAGCACATTGTGAAAGTGGCTTTTACACTTCATATTTCATGTCAGTTATTGATTGTAGTATTGACACGTTGATTAGCACACTAAGGAATCTTTTTGTCTTTCGATATAATCTCTTTATTTGAGAAATTATTAGACATTTATTTGTAATCAAATATAGCAGTTAAACATGGTCCTGCCACTTATCCATATAAGTTATATTTAATTTGCTAGAGCTCTTCATTATCTTTCCTGAGTTCAGAATGTTTATGATGCATTTAGATTCAGGATTCTTTTTCTGTTTATTATTCCAAAATGCGTTTCATCAGTGGACACCTCGCTTAATTTTTCGTATGGTCTTTTTATATGAGCACTGCATTATTTGGCACCATACAAATCCATATCCAGTGATTCATACCAAGAAAGTTGCCCTGCTTTTACCATAAACATTTTTCATCACTAATATCCATGTCTGTACAGGTATCTCATGAACTAACCTATTTACACTCTTGATAGGTCATGGACTAAGGATGCTTGCTTAATTGATAACTAGTGAATTGCAGGATGGTTGAACCATCCCTCCCTAACTATGGTCATTTAATTGCTATCCCCCTTTCCATCATACCTTTTTTCAAAAAAGCCCACCATCCATGCATGGTGCAAATCAGGGTCTCAGATGGCCGTTCACACTGCCTGCTGTCATTTAAGTATTGCCTCACATGGTTAATGTGTGTTAGTGTAGCTCCACTTCACTGTTTAAAAGATATTACACAACTTTTCACATGAAAATGCTCAGCAGCTCCCAGGCAGCTACTCCCACCACAACCACTGGTCTTAGTGACCTAGATGAGTGGTGCAACCTCTTTCTAGTTTGAATAAGAGATTGAACATTTTAAAGAGGGCGATAAAAAACAGAAATCCTTGATGCAGTTTTCATGATAAGTTTGCCAGGCAAAATGAGCCTCTCATTTGTGAACAGTTTTGAGGGATATGATGACCAAAAGGTAAATGATGAAGCCCTCACTGACATGAACTAATTCTGTGGTAGTTGAGTGATCTTAAAAGCAAATCTTGATGTACAGCTCAAAGATTATTGGTGTGAACTGCTTTACTGCTTTACTGCCTGGCTATCCACCACTCTTTGAGTCAGATGAGTAGGAAAAAATGAAGGTCAAATAAAAAGGAAATAGCCAAAGAATTTATAAACAGCTTGCATGAAAGATTCTGCATGATAAGGACCAAGAGCAAGCTTCAAGGTGTTACTGACATTTACTGATAGTTTGTGATACAGTGCAATTTGATACATCAGTTTTTGATGTTGCAGTACTTGAATTACTCCCACCTCTTTTTTATATTGCAGTACAATATGAACCCAGCAGGCTGCTAGCACACTAACCTAGCCATGCTGCCTAAAGTGTCCAAGCCATGCTGTTCATGGTGTCAGTTCTGTGCCAGTCTCCACAGTGTAAAGCCATATTGCTTGCCTTTCACATAATTTGAACTTTAGCCCACATGTGCTTTTCACCTTTGTATCTAAGTGTTCAGCAAGTACCCCTGCTACAGGATATAGATTCATTTATATTTTATTATACTTTGACGCTGTCTCCCACGTTAGCGAGGTAGCACAAGGAAACAGATGAAAGAATGACCCAACCCACCCATATACACATGTATATGCATAAACGCCCACATACGCTCATATACATTCCTAAACATTTCATCGTATAAATACATATACATACACAGACATAAACATATATACACATGTACATATTCATACATGCTGCCTTCATCCATTCCTGCCGCCACCCCGCTACACATGAAATGACACCCCTCCTCCCCCCGTGTGTGGGCAAGGTAGTGCTTGGAAAAAACTCAGTCTCTAGCTGTCATGTGTAATGCACCAAAACCACAGCTCCCTTTCCACATCCAGGCCCTACAAAACTTTCCGTGGTTTACTCCAGACACTTCACATGCCTTAGTTCAATCCATTGACAGCACGTCAACCCCGGTATACCACATCGTTCCAATTGACTCTATTCCTTGCACGCCTTTCACCCTCCTGTATGTTCAGACCTCGATCGCTCAAGATCTTTTTCACTACATCCTTCCACCTCCAATTTGGTCTCCCACTTCTCCTCGTTTCATCCACATCTGACACATATATCCTCTTTGTTAAGAAAAATAACAGAAAAATGGATTTTAAAATGTTTGCATTTGCAGAGGTGAGTGACTGACTGTCTTTTGGTTCAGAATATTCATGTTTTACTTGGTGAATGGTATGGAAATTTTTTTTTCATGTTCACCATTTCCTGCTGTAGTGAAGTAGTGCCATGAACAAAGAAATTGTATTTTTTATATGTATTTCTGCACAGCTTCCTCTAGTAGATTCTTAACAAATAGTTGAATATTCAGAACAACAATTGGAAAATCCTTACTAACCTTTGTTGGAGTCCCCAGTTAGTCTAGTGTTCAAGACATTCATCTTACACTCTGAAATGATATCATAAATTGTATTGATATATATATATATATTTTGTCAACACATTTCTCTTCAGTGGGTTCTTGAGTAATGCATACATTGTGAATGAATTACAGTTAAAGAGAATAAGGGGAAAATAGTTACAGTAGTCATCTCCTATTCATAGAGGTGCCATTGATTGATTGTCTTTGGTTTAAAGCATTTATCTTTTACTTGGTAAGCAATTCAACAAATTATATTTTAATATATTTTTTGTTCACTGTTCCCTTCAGGAGGTTCAGTAGTATTTGACTTGATAATTATAAAAAGATTTTGAGTGATCGGGGCCTGAACATGCAGAGGGTGAAAGGCATGCAAGGAATAGGGTGAATTGGAATGATGTGGTATACCGGGTTCGATGTGCTGTCAGCGGATTGAACCAGGGCATGTGAAGCGTCTGGGGTAAACCATGGAAAGTTTTGTGGAACCTGGATGTGAAAAGGGAGCTGTGGTTTTGGTGCATTATACATGACAGCTAGAGACTGAGTGTGAACGAATGTGGCATTTTTTGTCTTTTCCTAGGGCTACCTCGTGCACATGTGGGAGGAAGGGGTTTTCATTTCATGTGTGACAGGGTGGCAATGGGAATGAATAAAGGTGGACAGTATGAATTATGTACATGTGTATATATGTATATGTCTGTGTGTGTATATATATGTATATGCTGAGAGGCGGGTGTTTTGGGAGCGGCTGAGTGAGTGTGTTAGCAGTTTTGATGCACGAGACCGGGTTAGAGTGATGGGTGATTTGAATGCAAAATGAGTAATGTGGCAATTTAGGGAATAATTGGTGTACATGGGGTGTTCAGTGTTGTAAATGGAAATAGTGAAGAGCTTGTAGATTTGTGTGCTGAAAAAGGAGTGGTGATTGGGAATACGTGGTTTAAAAAGAGAGATATACATAAGTATACATATGTAAGTAGGAGATGGCCAGAGAGTATTATTAGATTACATGTTAATTCTTAGGCGCGTGAAAGAGAGAATTTTGGATGTTAATGTGCTGAGAGGTGCCACTGTAGGGATGTTTGATCATTATCTTGTGGAGGCGAAGGTGAAGATTTGTAGGTTTTCAGAAAAGAAGAGAGAATGTTGGGGTGAAAAGAGTGGTGAGAGTAAGTGAGCTTGGGAAGGAGACTTGTGTGAGGAAGTACCAGGAGAAACTGAGTGCAGAAAAGAAAAAAGTGAGAGCAAAGGACGTAAGGGGAATGGGGGAGGAATGGGATGTATTTAGGGAAGCAGTGATGGCTTGCGCAAAAGATGCTTGTGGCATGAGAAGCGTGGGAGGTTGGCGGATTAGAAAGGGTAGTGAGTGGTGGGATGAAGAAGTAAGATCATTAGTGAAAGAGAAGAGAGAGGCATTTGGACAATTTTTGTAGGGAAATAGTGTAAATGAGTGGGAGATGTATAAAAGAAAGAGACAGGAGGTCAAGAGAAAAAGGTGCAAGAGGTGAAAAAGAGGGCAAATGAGAGTTGGATGAGAGAGTATCATTAAATTTTAGGGAGAATGAAAGGATGTTTTGGAAGGAGGTAAATAAAGTGCATAAGACAAGGGAACTAATGGGAACGTCGGTGAATGGGGCTAATGGGGAGGTAATGACAAGTAGTGGTGATGTAAGAAGGAGATGGAGTGAGTATTTTGAAGGTTGGTTGAATGTGTTAGATGATAGGGTAGCAGATATCGGGTGTTTTGCTCGAGGTGGTGTGCGAAGTGAGAGGGTTAGGGAGAATTTGGTAAACAGAGAAGAGGTAGTGAAAGCTTTACGGAAGATGAAAGCCAGCAAGGCGGCAGGTTTGGATGGTATTGCAGTGGAATTTATTAAAAAAGGGGGTGACTGTATTGTTGACTGGTTGGTGAGGATATTCATGGTATGTATGGCTCATGGTGAAGTGCCTGAGGATTGGCGGAATGCATGCAAAGTGCCATTGTACAGAGGCAAAGGGGTTAAAGGTGAGTGTTGAAATTACAGAGGTATAAGTTTGTTGAGTATTCCTGGGAAATTATATGGGAGGGTATTGATTGAGAGGGTGAAGGCATGCACAGAACATCAGATTGAAGAAGAGCAGTGTGGTTTCAGAAGTGGTAGAGGATTTGTGGATCAGGTGTTTGCTTTGAAGTATGTATGTGAGAATTGCTTAGAAAAACAAATGGATTTGTATGTAGCATTGATGGATCTGGAGAAGGCATATGATAGAGTTGATAGAGATGCTTTGTGGAAGGTATTAAGAGTATATGGTATGGGAGGCAAGTTGCGCAAGTTACCCTATCAAGTCTATCATATATATATATATATATATATATATATTATTTTTTTTATTATTTTGCTTTGTCGCTGTCTCCCGCGTTTGCGAGGTAGCGCAAGGAAACAGATGAAAGAAATGGCCCAACCCACCCCAATACACAATGTATATACATACACGTCCACACACGCAAATATACACACCTATACATCTCAATGTACACATATATATACACACACAGACATATACATATATACCCATGCACACAGTTCACACTGTCTGCCTTTATTCATTCCCATCGCCACCTCGCCACGCATGGAATACCATCCCCCTCCCCCCTCATGTGTGCGAGGTAGCACTAGGAAAAGACAACAAAGGCCCCATTCGTTCACACTCAGTCTCTAGCTGTCATGCAATAATGCCCGAAACCACAGCTCCTTTTCCACATCCAGGCCCCACAGAACTTTCCATGGTTTACCCCAGACGCTTCACATGCCCTGATTCAATCCATTGACAGCACGTCAACCCCGGTACACTACATCGATCCAATTCAGTCTATTCCTTGCCCTCCTTTCACCCTCCTGCATGTTCAGGCCCCGATCACTCAAAATCTTTTTCACTCCATGTTTCCACCTCCAATTTGGTCTCCCACTTCTCCTCGTTCCCTCCACCTCCGACACATATATCCTCTTGGTCAATCTTTCCTCACTTATTCTCTCCATGTGCCCAAACCATTTCAAAACACCCTCTTCTGCTCTCTCAACCACGCTCTTTTTATTTCCACACATCTCTCTTACCCTTATATTACTTACTCGATCAAACCACCTCACACCACACATTGTTCTCAAACATCTCATTTCCAGCACATCCACCCTCCTGCGCACAACTCTATCCATAGCCCACGCCTCGCAACCATACACCATTGTTGGAACCACTATTCCTTCAAACATACCCATTTTTGCTTTTGGAGATAATGTTCTCGACTTCCACACATTCTTCAAGGTTCCCAAGCTCTCTCATCCCCAGCAGACTTCATACTTGCCCCTCTTTCCAAAACTCTTGCATTCACCTCCCTAACAACCCCGTCCATAAACAAATTAAACAACCATGGAGACATCACACACCCCTGCCGCAAACCTACATTCACTGAGAACCAATCACTTTCCTCTCTTCCTACACGTACACATGCCTTACATCCTCGATAAAAACTTTTCACTGCTTCTAACAACTTGCCTCCCACACCATATATTCTTAATACCTTCCACAGTGCATCTCTATCAACTCTATCATATGCCTTCTCCAGATCCATAAATGCTACACACAAATCCATTTGCTTTTCTAAGTATTTCTCACATACATTCTTCAAAGCAGACACCTGATCCACACATCCTCTACCACTTCTGAAACCACACTGCTCTTCCCCAATCTGATTCTCTGTACATGCCTTCACCCTCTCAATCAATACCCTCCCATATGATTTACCAGGAATACTCAACAAACTTATACCTCTGTAATTTGAACATTCACTCTTATCCCCTTTGCCTTTGTACAATGGCACTGTGCACGCATTTCGCCAATCCTCAGGCACCTCACCATGAATCACACATGCATTAAATAACCTTACCAACCAGTCAACAATACAGTCACCCCCTTTTTTAATAAATTCCACTGCAATACCATCCAAACCTGCTGCCTTGCCGGCTTTCATCTTCCGCAAAGCTTTTGCTACCTCTTCTCTGTTTACCAAATCATTTTCCCTAACCCTCTCACTTTGTACACCACCTCAACCAAAACACCCTATATCTGCCACTCTATCATCAAACACATTCAACAAACCTTCAGAATACTCACTCCATCTCCTTCTCACATCACCACTACTTGTTATCACCTCCCCATTTACCCCCTTCACTGAAGTTCCCATTTGCTCCCTTGTCTTACACACTTTATTTACCTCCTTCCATAACATCTTTTTATTCTCCCCAAAATTTAATGATACTCTCACCCCAACTCTCATTTGCCCTCTTTTTCACCTCTTGCACCTTTCTCTTGACCTCCTGTCTCTTTCTTTTATACATCTCCCACTCATTTGCTTTTTTTCCCTGCAAAAATCGTCCAAATGCCTCTCTCTTCTCTTTCACTAATAATCGTACTTCTTCATCCCACCACTCACTACCCTTTCTAATCAACCCACCTCCCACTCTTCTTATGCTACAAGCATCTTTTGTGCAAGCCGTCACTGATTCCCTAAATACATCCCATTCCTCCCCCACTCCCCTTACCTCCTTTGTTCTAAACTTTTTCCATTCTGTACCTAGTCTCTCCTGGTACTTCCTCACATAAGTCTCCTTCCCAAGCTCACTTACTCTCACCACCTTCTTCACCCCAACATTCACTTTTCTTTTCTGAGAACCCATACAAATCTTCACCTTCGCCTCCATAAGATAATGATCAGACATCCCTCCAGTTGCACCTCTCAGCACATTAACATCCAAAAGTCTCTCTTTCGCGCGCCTGTCAATTAACACGTAATGCAATAACGCTCTCTGGCCATCTCTCCTACTTACATACGTATATACGTACATAAACAACCATGGAGACATCACACACCCCTGCCGCAAACCTACATTCACTGAGAACCAATCACTTTCCTCTCTTCCTACACGTACACATGCCTTACATCCTCGATAAAAACTTTTCACTGCTTCTAACAACTTGCCTCCCACACCATATATTCTTAATACCTTCCACAGAGCATCTCTATCAACTCTATCATGTGCCTTCTCCAGATCCATAAATGCTACACACAAATCCATTTGCTTTTCTAAGTATTTCTCACATACATTCTTCAAAGCAGACACCTGATCCACACATCCTCTACCACTTCTGAAACCACACTGCTCTTCCCCAATCTGATTCTCTGTACATGCCTTCACCCTCTCAATCAATACCCTCCCATATGATTTACCAGGAATACTCAACAAACTTATACCTCTGTAATTTGAACATTCACTCTTATCCCCTTTGCCTTTGTACAATGGCACTGTGCACGCATTTCGCCAATCCTCAGGCACCTCACCATGAATCACACATGCATTAAATAACCTTACCAACCAGTCAACAATACAGTCACCCCCTTTTTTAATAAATTCCACTGCAATACCATCCAAACCTGCTGCCTTGCCGGCTTTCATCTTCCGCAAAGCTTTTGCTACCTCTTCTCTGTTTACCAAATCATTTTCCCTAACCCTCTCACTTTGTACACCACCTCAACCAAAACACCCTATATCTGCCACTCTATCATCAAACACATTCAACAAACCTTCAGAATACTCACTCCATCTCCTTCTCACATCACCACTACTTGTTATCACCTCCCCATTTACCCCCTTCACTGAAGTTCCCATTTGCTCCCTTGTCTTACACACTTTATTTACCTCCTTCCATAACATCTTTTTATTCTCCCCAAAATTTAATGATACTCTCACCCCAACTCTCATTTGCCCTCTTTTTCACCTCTTGCACCTTTCTCTTGACCTCCTGTCTCTTTCTTTTATACATCTCCCACTCATTTGCTTTTTTTCCCTGCAAAAATCGTCCAAATGCCTCTCTCTTCTCTTTCACTAATAATCGTACTTCTTCATCCCACCACTCACTACCCTTTCTAATCAACCCACCTCCCACTCTTCTTATGCTACAAGCATCTTTTGTGCAAGCCGTCACTGATTCCCTAAATACATCCCATTCCTCCCCCACTCCCCTTACCTCCTTTGTTCTAAACTTTTTCCATTCTGTACCTAGTCTCTCCTGGTACTTCCTCACATAAGTCTCCTTCCCAAGCTCACTTACTCTCACCACCTTCTTCACCCCAACATTCACTTTTCTTTTCTGAGAACCCATACAAATCTTCACCTTCGCCTCCATAAGATAATGATCAGACATCCCTCCAGTTGCACCTCTCAGCACATTAACATCCAAAAGTCTCTCTTTCGCGCGCCTGTCAATTAACACGTAATGCAATAACGCTCTCTGGCCATCTCTCCTACTTACATACGTATATACGTACATAAACAACCATGGAGACATCACACACCCCTGCCGCAAACCTACATTCACTGAGAACCAATCACTTTCCTCTCTTCCTACACGTACACATGCCTTACATCCTCGATAAAAACTTTTCACTGCTTCTAACAACTTGCCTCCCACACCATATATTCTTAATACCTTCCACAGAGCACCTCTATCAACTCTATCATATGCCTTCTCCAGATCCATAAATGCTACATACAAATCCATTTGCTTTTCTAAGTATTTCTCACATACATTCTTCAAAGCAAACACCTGATCCACACATCCTCTACCACTTCTGAAACCACACTGCTCTTCCCCAATCTGATGCTCTGTACATGCCTTCACCCTCTCAATCAATACCCTCCCATATAATTTACCAGGAATACTCAACAAACTTATACCTCTGTAATTTGAGCACTCACTCTTATCCCCTTTGCCTTTGTACAATGGCATTATGCACACATTCCGCCAATCCTCAGGCACCTCACCATGAGTCATACATACATTAAATAACCTTACCACCCAGTCAATAATATAGTCACCCCCTTTTTTAATAAATTCCACTGCAATACCATCCAAACCTGCTGCCTTGCTGGCTTTCATCATCTGCAAAGCTTTTACTACCTCTTCTCTGTTTACCAAATCATTTTCCCTAACCCTCTCACTTTGCACACCACCTCGACCAAAACACCCTATATCTGCCACTCTATCATCAAACACATTCAACAAACCTTCAAAATACTCACTCCATCTCCTCACATCACCACTACTTTTTATCACCTCCCCATTTGCGCCCTTCACTGAAGTTCCCATTTGCTCCCTTGTCTTACACACTTTATTTACCTCCTTCCAGAACATCTTTTTATTCTCCCTAAAATCTAATGATACTCTCTCACCCCAACTCTCATTTGCCCTCTTTTTCACCTCTTGCACCTTTCTCTTGACCTCCTGTCTCTTTCTTTTATACATCTCCCACTCAATTGCATTTCTTCCCTGCAAAAATCGTCCAAATGCCTCTCTCTTCTCGTTCACTAATAATCTTAGTTCTTCATCCCATATATATATATATATATATATATATATATATATATGTTTTTTTTTTTTTTTTTTTTGCCACTGTCTCCCGCGTTTGCCAGGTAGCGCAAGGAAACAGACGAAAGAAATGGCCCAACCCACCCCCATACACATGTATATACATACGTCCACACACGCAAATATACATACCTACACAGCTTTCCATAGTTTACCCCAGACGCTTCACATGCCCCGATTCAATCCACTGACAGCACGTCAACCCCGGTATACCACATCGCTCCAATTCACTCTATTCCTTGCCCTCCTTTCACCCTCCTGCATGTTCAGGCCCCGATCACACAAAATCTTTTTCACTCCATCTTTCCACCTCCGATTTGGTCTCCCTCTTCTCCTCGTTCCCTCCACCTCCGACACATATATCCTCTTGGTCAATCTTTCCTCACTCATTCTCTCCATGTGCCCAAACCATTTCAAAACACCCTCTTCTGCTCTCTCAACCACGCTCTTTTTATTTCCACACATCTCTCTTACCCTTACGTTACTTACTCGATCAAATCACCTCACACCACACATTGTCCTCAAACATCTCATTTCCAGCACATCCATCCTCCTGCGCACAGCTCTATCCATAGCCCACGCCTCGCAACCATACAACATTGTTGGAACCACTATTCCTTCAAACATACCCATTTTTGCTTTCTGAGATAATGTTCTCGACTTCCACACATTCTTCAAGGCTCCCAGAATTTTCGCCCCCTCCCCCACCCTATGATCCACTTCCGCTTCCATGTTTCCATCCGCTGCCAGATCCACTCCCAGATATCTAAAACACTTCACTTCCTCCAGTTTTTCTCCATTCAAACTCACCTCCCAATTGACTTGACCCTCAACCCTACTGTACCTAATAACCTTGCTCTTATTCACATTTACTCTTACCTTTCTTCTTTCACACACTTTACCAAACTCAGTCACCAGCTTCTGCAGTTTCTCACATGAATCAGCCACCAGCACTGTATCATCAGCGAACAACAACTGACTCACTTCCCAAGCTCTCTCATCCCCAACAGATTTCATACTTGCCCCTCTTTCCAAAACTCTTGCATTCACCTCCGTAACAGCCCCATCCATAAACAAATATATATATATATATATATATATATATATATATATATATATATATATATATATGTGTGTGTGTGTGTGTGTGTGTGGGAGGCAAGTTGTTAAAAGCAGTGAAAAGTTTTTATCGAGGATGTAAGGCATGTGTACGTGTAGGAAGAGACGAAAGTGATTAGTTCTCAGTGAATATAGGTTTGCGGCAGGGGTGTGTGATGTCTCCATGGTTGTTTAATTTGTTTATGGATGGGGTTGTTAGGGAGGTGAAGGCAAGAGTTTTGGAAAGAGGGGCAAGGATGCAGTCTGTTGTGGATGACAGAGCTTGGGAAATGAGTCAGTTGTTGTTCGCTGATGATACAGCGCTGGTGGCTGATTCATGTGACAAACTGCAGAAGCTGGTGACTGAGTTTGGTAAACTGTGTGAAAGAAGAAAGTTGAGAGTAAATGTGAATAAGAGCAAGGTTATTAGGTACAGTAGGGTTGAGGGTCAAGTCAATTGGGAGGTAAGTTTGAATGGAGAAAAACTGGAGGAAGTAAAGTGTTTTAGGTATCTGTGAGTGGATCTGGCAACGGATGGAACCTTGGAAGCGGAAGTGAATCATAGGGTGGGGGAGGGGGCGAAAATCCTGGGAGCCTTGAAGAATGTGTGGAAGTCGAGAACATTATCTTGGAAAGCAAAAATGTGTATGTTTGAAGGAATGGTGGTTCCAACAATGTTGTATGGTTGTGAGGTGTGGGCTATGGATAGAGTTGTGCGCAGGAGGGTGGATGTGCTAGAAATGAGATGTTTGAGGACAATGTGTGGTGTGCGGTGGTTTGATCGAGTAAGTAATGTAAGGGTAAGAGAGATGTGTGGAAATAAAAAGAGTGTGGTTGAGATGTGGTTGAGAGAGCATAAGAGGTGTTTTAAAATGGTTTGGTCACATGGAGAGAATGAGTGAGAAAAGATTGCCCAAGAGGATATATGTGTCAGAGGTGGAGGGAACGAGGAGAAGTGGGAGACCAAATTGGAGGTGGAAAGATGGAGTGAAAAAGATTTTGAGTGATTGGGGCCTGAACATGCAGGAGGGTGAAACGCGTGCAAGGAATAGAGTGAATTGGAACGATGTGGTATACTGGGGTCGACGTGCTGTCAATGGATTGAACCAGGGCATGTGAAATGTCTGTGGTAAACCATGGAAAGTTGTGTGGGGCCTGGATGTGGAAAGGGAGCTGTGGTTTCGGTGCATTATTACATGACAGCTAGAGACTGAGTGTGAATGAATGTGGCCTTTGTTGTCAATTCCTAACACTACCTTGCACACATGAGGGGGAGGGGGTTGTTATTCCATGTGTGGCGATGGGAATAAATAAAGGCAGACTATGAATTATGTGCATGTGTATATAGGTATACGTCTGTGTGTGTATATATATGTGTACATTGAGATATATGTGTCGGAGGTGGAGGGAACAAGGAGAAGTGGGAGACCAAATTGGAGGTGGAAAGATGGAGTGAAAAAGATTTTGAGTGATCGGGGCCTGAACATGCAGGAGGGTGAAAGGCGGGCAAGGAATAGAGTGAATTGGATCGATGTGGTATACTGGGGTTGACGTGCTGTCAGTGGATTGAATCAGGGCATGTGAAGCGTCTGGGGTAAACCATGGAACGTTGTGTGGGGCCTGGATGTGGAAAGGGAGCTGTGGTTTCGGGCATTATTGCATGACATCTAGAGACTGAGTGTGAACGAATGTGGCCTTTGTTATCTTTTCCTAGCGCTACCTCGCACACATGAGGGGGTAGGGGGATGGTATTCCATGTGTGGCGAGGTGGCGATGGGAATGAATAAAGGCAGACAGTGTGAATTGTGTGCATGGGTATATATGTATGTGTCTGTGTGTGTATATATATGTGTACATTGAGATGTATAGGTATGTATATTTGCGTGGGTGGACGTGTATGTATATACATGTGTATGAGGTGGGTTGGGCCATTTCTTTCGTCTGTTTCCTTGCACTACCACGCAAACATGGGAGACAGCGACAAAGCAAAATAGATAATAAATAAATATTTGCGTGTTTGGACGTTTATGTATATACGTGTGTATGTGGGTGGGTTGGGCCATTCTTTCGTCTGTTTCCTTGCGCTACCTCGCTAACGCAGGAGACAGCGACAAAGCAAAATGATGATAAAAAAAAACTGTGCAGGCACTTTACCTGCGTTGAAAGTCTTAACTGATCGGGAACACAATCATCCCCTTTCTTTAGAAATTCAGCTACAACACGAACCACATTTTATCTTTAGCAAGACTTTTGCCACCTCTTCTCTTTTCACCAAACCACTTGGCATGACTCTCTCACTTTGCCAGCCTCCCAGACTCATTTAGCAAAAAGGGTCTTTGGCCTCCAGAGAAGACCTCTGTTTGCTGATTGAACTTTTGGGTATGTGACTTTCAGAATATGCACCAGAACAGTGGTCAATTATCAGTAAGGATGGATTCACTCCTTAGCTTTCTGTGTGCTTATTCTTAAGTCCCTCTTTTCTTACGTATCTGCATGCTTATAGGGCCTTATTCATAGATGAGAAACAGATTTTCAAAGATGGACAACCAAGTTGGACCAAAGAGAGAGCCCAGTGAGCGTTTACATATTTTATCTTGGAAAAAAAGAGAATTATTTGGCCAACAAAAGATCGAAGGCACAGACATCATTAATAAGTTTGTGAATGAGGGAAGGCAATAGCTTGGTGTCATGTCATGTCCACACCATGATATTACAGTCCTGAATGGGTTACTGGATTTTTCAATATTGTATTTGTTGGATATGGGAAGGTAGTGCACTTGTGGGGTCCTGTCTCTTGAACAGTGTCCCAGTTTTTAGTCATGAGAATGAGCATCTGCTAACCTCATATGTTTTGTGATGATCAGATGTAGTGTTTCCTCATGGATAAACCTCATCTTAGGGAAAAATAAGAATTTAACACCCCATCCCCCTCAAGCAATTGTTCTGTCAGTTGCCCATATAACTGTTGTAAAGCAACAGCTTTTATTCTTCAGATTTCACATATAGCTGGTGGGAAGTTCATCTTTACAGGAATTTGAAAATGCCCTGTTGGTATTAGTGAATGGAAGAATGATTGATAATGATTTGATAATTGTAGTATTGGGGAAAACCATGGAAAGCTGTGTAGGTATGTATATTTGCGTGTGTGGACGTATGTATATACATGTGTATGGGGGGGGGTTGGGCCATTTCTTTCGTCTGTTTCCTTGCGCTACCTCGCAAACGCGGGAGACAGCGACAAAGTATTAAAAAAAAAAAAAAAAAAAAAAAAAAAATTGTAGTATGTAAAACACAGAGTAGAGAAATATTGTACCATACTGTTAATGTTCTTAAAATCTTGTGTTCTGACTTTTATCTCAGAGGGCTCATAAAGGATCCAGAAAAAGGAGAAAAGTTAAATAAGTACTGCTATATGAAAAATTAGATGAACATTGTGATTTGTGCTGAAATACATACTTTTTTCTGAAAATTATTTCAGATGGGATGATGAACAGGTGGAGATGATGGAATCGGTAGGCAATGTCCAAGCCAGACAGAAATATGAAGAGCATGTACCAGCCTGTTATAGAATACCTCATGCAGGAGACCCACCGTAAGTGATGGATTTTCGCTCTAGTGTAATCATATCTCATCATTTATATAGAATGGCATGTATTTTTGATTGAAGAGTTTATAAATATTCAGAATGATTGTTGCTGTATGCCAGGCTCTGAGTAAATTATTAAACTTGCATAAATCCTAACATAGTCCTCAAAAATTACGAATGACATAAACCACTTTAGTACATTATAGCAACTTATTTGAGATGATGATGTGCAAATAGAAAACCCAGGAGATCCTGTCTGATGTATTTATGTAGTTTGTGATCTGAGATTGTGATAACTTTGAGCAATTGTTGAGATAGGAAAGTTCTTACATTGCTTGAGGTCTTTTGTCACAGGCAAAAGGGAATACTGAAGAATCTCAAAATTATCATATACCTCCCTCTTTTCCTCTTTGATGAACAATAAAGTTGTGCATTATACTGTTATTTCGCCTCTCGTTTCTTTTCTGACTTTTGTCCCAAACTCATTGGGATTGCATAATTTTTGTAAAATTTCATTTTCTTTATCAATCTTCTTAGAATAAAGGGGCTTTTACTAGTTTAGAGCCAGGATAGACAGTTATGTGTTGGCTAATAAGGTTTTACTTTGTGCATGATTGTAATTTTATAACAGTTGAGAAAAGAATGTATGACAAACAGAACCTTTACTAATCTTTGTTTGCAGAATAGTGCAATTGAAATGTAGAAACAGCTGTTTTAACTTTGTTAGATGTGTATATTTGTAGTTCTTAAGTTCTGATTCATAGACTTATCATTGGTATGAAGCACAGTAAGAGACAATTTTCATATATTTATGACATGATTAATGATCATACAAAGGAGTCTGTAAAGTCTGTTCTCAGTTAGTTATGCAACCCCAGGATCTGTTTTTAGGGTTCTTGCAGCCTTGAAGCTGCACTTCATGCAGGGTTCTGGGTGCAACTCAGCTGGGTACTCAATGATGCTGTGCTGTTTACTTGCACAGCCTTGTCTAAGGCTATTTTTTATTAACATTGTTACCACTTGCAGGTTTAGAATGGGAACACTTATGTTCCTAGTGGTTGTATTTACTGTTATCATCAGGAGTTTTGATGCAAAGTTGACATGTATTATTGTTTTATTTTATGCAACAGTGCTTATTTATGAATTTTACAAGAGCTTTTCCAATTGTAAAATTCTAGTGAGAATTTATTATTGGGGTCTTTGGCTTAGTTCAGGGACCATATGGTCCATAGAGCCAGTTTCATAAAGACACACTGTATCATTTTTTTTGTTGTACCTTTAAATTTCCCCAAGAGTTATGTTTTAACTAGAGCTCATATGCTTTTTTGTTTACTTTTTACAATTTGCATGATTTGATTGTTGAGGTATATCAAGGTCATTAATAATCTTGATCTTTTCTTTGATCTTTGACCTCAAAATCTGGAAAATATGTATTTCATGACGACTTTTGTCACTCTTATCCTTTGGTACATATAGGTCATTTATCATCCCTGGTATTATTATAGGAGTTATCATCGAACAAGACCCTATTTATCCGCTCAGGTGATAATACAGAGGTCCCCTGACTTATGTAAAGGTTATGTTGATGATAATGGTGCATAAAAATTTGAAGTTTCAACAAGATGAAAAGCATGTAATTTCACCCAAAATATCATTGTTCAGGAAAGTTGAGCTTCTCCTCCCTGGTTACTAATTCATTTTCTCTGATACTGCATCATATATGCATTTGTTTTTTTGCAATTCTATACTGCACTCTGCACTATGAGTGGATCAGGGTGCTAGAAAAACACTGGATGGAGTTGATTTTTACTCTTATGTTTTGGTGTAAATTCTTGTTCATGCACATTAACAACATGAGAAAATGGAGAATAATATCTGTCTTGCTGGATGTCTGTACGGGTCTCCCCCTGATTGACAGGTGTTGCCTGCTGGCTGTGCCTCCCTCGATGACATCACTATCAGTTTCCCTGCTGCTTTTGACAAGCAGAAGATTGCGGATTATCCTTTCTTCCTGCCATTTTGGTAAGTTTCCACATTCGTATGTGTGTAGGACAAGCAAGTTGGGAGTTTGATGCAGTTTGATGCAGATATGCATCTGCTGCATATTCATACAGTCCCTCCTGCATGTCCAGACTCTCCATAATAAACAGCAGAACGTCCACTTCATGGTATTTCATATTCCTCACTGTTCTGTGACAGTATCTCTTGTCTGTTTTGCTTTTACCTGATTGCCAGTCTTTATTCCTGATGAATTTGCAATGTTCAACCTTGCTTTCAGTAAGAATTTATCCAAAATATTGGCTGCTCTTGAATGTGGAACTGTTTTGAACTCCTTTCATACAAAGATTTTTTCTTGGCTGCATATTTGGATAATTTTTCAGAAGAATCCACTCACCATCCATGTGTTGAGCCTCTTGCCATGTGCAGAGAACTAATGAACAAATTCATCTTTGATGGTGTGCTTTCCATAAACTGAGGACTTGAAGCTCTGACCTAACCTCCAGAAAAGGCATTTTTCTATTTCTCCTTTTCCACCATAAATTGTATGTGTGCTTTCACATTGTTAAGCATTCTTATCTTCTTCTCAAGTTCATGCTACTCAGAACCACTACCTGTACATTGTTAGCGTATATGTATCAAGTTGCATCTCTTCCCATTATTCTGTAGAACCTAACCGTTTCCAGGGTTTCCAAAAGGAGGCAGGCCATTATGGCACTAAGCAGTGAGCCTATGGCCAGGCCTCTGTGCTGCTTGTATTCCCCACCTTTGAATATGAAAGCACTAAACCTTACACTTAAGGAAACCAATTTTATGCAGGACATTTTCATTACTAGAAGATCAGTATTGTCATCATTTTCTATTGCTCTTCTTACTACTTGTATTGCTCCTGTTGGAATATTTTTGAATAGTGTTTTGACATCAAGACTTGTTAGCTTCCTGTTGAGATTGATTTTCCTAACCTTTCTACCAAATCAGTAGAGTTTTTCCATATGTTTGTATTACTTATTATTCCAAGTGTTGTTGAGAGTGGCTTGGCCAACCATTTGGCCAGCCTCTGTGGCATGCTCCTATTCCAGAGGTTTTGGACCTTGTTGGTATGCTGGGTTTGTGAATTTTTAGGAGACCTTTCTTTCTTGATGGGGGTGGGGTCTCCTTAGGTAAACTCATTACCTTTTTTCTCCTTTGTAAAGTAGGCCACCCACCCCGCAGATTGAAAGATCTCTTAAAAATGAGATTCAGTGCAAGTATGCGCAACGTAATGAGGATGGGATATAGCAAAAGAAGAATCAGATTTAGATACAACTTAGTAGGAAGCAAGCTAAAGGAATCATTATGTGAGAGAGATCCAAGGATCAATATTATACCCAATTTGTTGCAAGAGCTTTATTTCAGGAGAATTGTGAGTGCAGTAAACTGTCTGCTGGCAAATGCTAAAATTGCATTCAAGTATATGGGTAGGTATGTGTTTTGTAAGCTATTTGAGATGTATTACATTGAAAGTGGATTATGCCTCTCATATCTGGTCACCATACCTAAAGAAACACAAAGATATGATTGAGAAGTCAAGAAAAGTGGAACAAGGATGGTACCAGAATTAAGAGGGCTTACTTACTGTGAAAGGTTAAACTGTCCATCTTATAGAAGAGAAGTGAGAAGGATGACCTGATAACAACCTTTAAGTTATGAAATCATTTGATGTTGACAGTGAGCAGTTTTTCACAAGATGCAATATCAGAGTTAACAGAGGCCATGTTCAGAAGCTGAAAAAGAGTAGGTTAAAAAGGCTGTTAAGAAATATTGGCTCAGTGTAAGGGTAGTGGACAGTTGGCATGATGAAAGCAAGGAGACAGTGAATGCTGATAACTAACAAAGATTTAAGTCTTGTTGATGGTAAATAAAGTACAAGAGATGGGGTCCCTTTAGTTTAAAACTATCTCCCAGTAATTTGCAAATAGAATATTGCAGGAAATGCTGAAAACAAAGATGTACTGCATTAGAACCTGCAGGAGGATTAGTTTTTATCAGCACCCTTTTTCATGTTGTTAAAAAGGACTTGAACAGAAAGAGAATGATTTTGGATCTTTTCGTGCTAAATACCTATCAGAAGGTACAAATTCAGGATGAATGCTATACAGAGTTTGTCATTTCTTGCAGTTTAAACATTTAGTCAGTTTAGACTTAAAGAATGCTTACTGGCAAATTCCTGGTAATCTCAGAATGAGAAAGGTTTTAGCTTTCAGGATAAGGATCCAAACATGGTAGTTCCAAGTGATGTCCTTTAGGTTGTGCATAGCCCCACAAATTTTTACAAGATTAACAGCCTCTCAGATTCCAAGAAGCTCCTTTTCAAAGGCAATAGTTCTTAGTTTCCTGGATGATTTTCCAGTGATTGCAGATTCAAAAGAAGAATGTGCTAGACAATATAATAGATTCAGAATGACTTTCAAGAAGCAAGTTTTATCATCACCCAGGAAAAGTTTCATGTGATTTCCAATCAGGATTTTACTTGGTATGAATCTTACTTGGGTTGGAGTAGATTCATGCGCTTGCATGGGGCATTTGTCTTTCACTGGAAAATGCCTTTGGGTTACACAAAAGTTGCTTCAGAAGTCTAGACCCAGTTTACTGTGTCTTGATGTCGACTAGGGCATCTATTGGGAAAGATGATTGCAACAACTCGGGGAGGTTGCAGGTCAAAAATGTGACAAAACTATTCCAGTATTAAAGAGAGATCTGTTGCAAGCATTACTCCAAGAACTTCTTGACTGTTTAGTTTGGTTGACAGGTATGAGGAATCTCCAAAAGCTAATGCCATGTACAGCAACTCCAACTCCTTTCATGATGTGGATGGACAATTTTGAATTTTTGGTGGGGTTTCTGTTCTTCAGAAGGTCATGTGATTGTAGGTTTTTGGGAAGATGAATGAAAATCTCTATACATCAAGATAAAGTAGCTTTTGGTTCCATGGTACTTCATATCCCAGAATGGCCTCATTGAGGGTGTGCCAGTCTGTTTGTTAAGGACAACATTGTAGTATTCCTCTGCTTCGTGAATAAAGGACCTTGCAGATCACTTCCCTTTATAGAATTAATGGATAAAAAGAAAATTTTTGAGGCATCCTATCTTCAAGGACTCTATAGTGTATGGGCCACATCCTATCAAGGTCATTTTCCATGACAGCAGAAATGTTTGTGAGGAGAGATGCCTTCATTTGGATCCTTTCATTTGGGAAGGGTTCTCAGGTGGATCTCTGTCATGAAAGTGAATGCCCTGTCTTTCTAATGTTCAATGAAGGGGCGATAGTAACAGATGCCATGATCCTGGATTGGAACTTCTGGAGCCAAATTTACTCCTTTCCCATAGTAGATCTGGGGAAAATTCATTCCAGACTAATTGGTTTTGTGGTTACAAATCAGGAGAGACACTCTTGATTCCAGTTGTGCAGTTTACCTCAAGTTTTCTTGGACCATCTCAGCCTGTGGTCAGGAGCACAGCATCAAAATGCTGGGTTCAGGAACTTACATATTTGGATTTTCACAAACACTTTTATGATATAAAATTTTGATAACATGTAACAGATGACTTGCTCTGTGAAGTTTGTATTTCTGATTAATGACTGTATTAGTCCACCTAGAAAAAGTTTCATTTATTTCTTAAAGACTTCAAGATTTAGGTTCTGATGTTTCATAAGCTCTCTATTAAGAATTCTATTTTAGCCTTTTTATTTTAAAAACTGAGCTGCTTAGAGTTCCCTTCAGGAACATTTGTCCCTTAGGGATCTGTTTGGAATTTCATATGATAAACTTGTTACATCATTCTTCATGAGGTGAAGGTCTGCCTCCCTGTTGCAACCTAAGTGGGAGTTGCCAAAGGTCCTTGTTTCATTGTAATCAGGGGAATTTTTTGACTTTATAGCACTTCATTAGCTATTCATGAAAATGACCTTTAGTTCACCCTAGGTGCTAGAAGAGTGAATGAGATATACTCAATGCCCAGATGTGAAACACTTTTTATCTTGATGATGTGTTGGGTTACGGTCATTCCAAATTATAGGTTTTTGGTAAAGAATGAAACAAGTAAGTCTTGAAATATCCCAATTTTGTTTGTAACTTACAAGAGTTTTTCTGGAGAAACATCTTGGTCTTTGCCCATTAATTGCTAAGAGAATTTACTGGAATCATCAGAAATTATCAAGGGGAACTCATTGTTCATTTTGTAAGCTCAAAGCCCTTCTCAGCAAGAACTGTTTTATCTTGGATTAAAAAAACTTGTTTTGTTAGCCCAACCTGGCCTGTATTTTAGAGCCTAGATATCAAGAAGATAGCTTCCATTCTGGCTATCTGTCTGTCTGTATCTCTGATGCCTGTTCCCAACTGGAACTCCATCAAGGGGTTGGCCACAGCAATAGTGCATCCATAACTAGTGAACTCCTGGTGCCATTTCTTAGCCTTTATTGCCTACCCTTAACAGTCCATTGGCAGAGGGCAACTCGAGTGAATCGTTTTCAGAGGCTCCTACCTAATGTTCTTGTTGACTTCTATGTAATGCTGGCCTTTCTGAAAAACCTTTTCCAGAATGAGTGAACAAAAAAGGTCTTTGGCATTTTACAAGCACTTTTGTAAATTAGCACCTTGCTCTAGATTTTGAGAAACCACCTTGTGTGGTATGTACTTGGCTTTCCACCTTTGAGGCAGAGGATCACATATGTGTCACAGGATTATCTTGAATGTAATTATTCTTGCTGTAGTGTTCTCTTGCTTAAGAAGTTTTTCACTAACACTCCTCATCCATGTTGATATGCTTTCAAAGCCTTCAGGATGAATTGACCTGGAAAGGTTATTGTCTCCTGCACTTTCATCCTGACCTTAGAAAACTTTTTTTTAACTATCAGTAACCACCATGAGGGTGACATCTATATTCTGAGAACTATGAGGCAAGCAGCATAAGCAGTGTTTGAGATATACATAAGGATACGTATGTGAGTAGGAGAGATGGCCAGAGGGCGGTACTGGATTATGTATTAATTGATAGGCATGTAAAAGAGAGACTTGGATGTTAATGTGCTGAGAGGGGCAGCTGAAGGGATGTCTGATCACTGTCTTGTAGAGGCAAAGGTGAAGATTTGTAGACGTTTTCAAAAAAGAAGAGAGAATGTTTGGGAGAATAGAGTGGTGAGAGTAAGTGACCTGAGAAAGGACACTTGTGTGAGGAAGTACCAGGAAAGATTCAGTGTAGAATGGCAAAAGGTGAGAGCAAATGACGTGAGGGGAGTGGATGAGGAATGGGATGTAGTTAGGTAAGCATTGATGGCATGTGCAAAACATGCATGTGGCATGAGAAAGGTGGGAGGGGGGCAGATTAGAAAGTGTAGTGAGTGGTGGGATGAAGAAGTAAAGTTGTTAGTGAAAGAGAAAAGGGAGGTGTTTGGATGATACTTACAAGGAAGGAGTGCAGATGACTGGGAGATGTATAAAAGAAAGTGGCAGGAGGTCAAGAGGAAGGTGCAAGGGTTGAAAAAAAGGGTAAAATGAGAGTTAGGGTGAGAGAGTATCATTAGACTTTAGGGAGAATAAAACTGTGTTTTGGAAGGAGGTAAATAATGTGCATAAGACAAGAGAACAAATGGGAACATCATTGAAGGAGGCAAGGGGGAAAGTAATAACAGGTAGTGACGAAGTGAGAAGGAGATGGAGTGAGTATTTTGAAGATTTGTTGAATGTGTTTGATGACAGAGTGGCAGGTGTAGGATGTTTTCATCGGGATGGTGTGCAAAGTGAGAGGGTCAGGGAGAATGCTTTGGTTAACAGAGAAGAGGTAGTGAAAACTTTGCAGAAGATGAAATCTGGCAAGGCTGTGGGTATGGATGATATTGCTGTAGAATTTTTAAAGAAAGTGGGTGACTGTGTTGTTGATTGGTTGGTAAGGATATTCAGTGTATATATGGATCATGGTGAAGTGCCTGAGGATTGGTGGAATGCATGCATAGTGCCTTTGTACAAAGGCAAAGGGGATAAAATTGAGTGTTCAAACTACAGAGGCATAAGTTTGTTGAGTATTCCTGGAAAATTGTATAGGAAGATATTGATTGAGAGGGTGAAGGCATGTACAGAGCATCACATTGGGAAAGAGCAGTGCGGTTTCAGAAGTGGTAGAGGATGAATCAGATGTTTGCTTTGAAGAATATGTATGAGAAGTATTTAGAAAAACAGATGGAGTTGTATGTAGCATTTATGGATCTGGAGAATTTATATGATAGGGTTGATAGAGATGTCTTAAGAGTATATGGTGTGGAAGGTAAGCTGCTAGAAAATGTGAAAAGTTTTTACCAAGGATGTAAGGCATGTGTACAAGTAGGAAGAGAGGAGAGTGATTGGTTCCCAGTGAAGTTCAGTCTGTGGCAGGGGTGTGTGATGTCTCCATGGTTGTTGGATTTATTTATGGATGGGGTGGTTAGGGAGGTAAATGCAAAAGTTTTGGAGAAAGGGACAAGTATGCAGTCTGTTAGGAATGAGAGGGCATTGGAAGTGAGTCAGTTGTTGTTTGCTGATGATACAGCTCTGGTGATTAATTCTGTGAGAAACAGAAGTATTTTTTTTTTATTTTTTATTATACTTTGTCGCTGTCTCCCGCGTTTGCGAGGTAGCGCAAGGAAACAGACGAAAGAAATGGCCCAACCCCCCCATATACATGTATATACATACGTCCACACACGCAAATGTACATACCTACACAGCTTTCCATGGTTTACCCCAGACGCTTCACATGCCTTGATTCAGTCCACTGACAGCACGTCAACCCCGGTATACCACATCGCTCCAATTCACTCTATTCCTTGCCCTCCTTTCACCCTCCTGCATGTTCAGGCCCCGATCACACAAAATCTTTTTCACTCCATCTTTCCACCTCCAATTTGGTCTCCCTCTTCTCCTCGTTCCCTCCACCTCCGACACATATATCCTCTTGGTCAATCTTTCCTCACTCATTCTCTCCATGTGCCCAAACCACTTCAAAACACCCTCTTCTGCTCTCTCAACCACGCTCTTTTTATTTCCACACATCTCTCTTACCCTTACGTTACTCACTCGATCAAACCACCTCACACCACACATTGTCCTCAAACATCTCATTTCCAGCACATCCATCCTCCTGCGCACAACTCTATCCATAGCCCACGCCTCACAACCATACAACATTGTTGGAACCACTATTCCTTCATATATATATATGGTGTGGGAGGAAAGTTGTTAGAAGCAGTGAAAAGTTTTTATCAAGGATGTAAGGCATGTGTACGTGTAGGAAGAGAGGAAAGTGATTGGTTCTCAGTGAATGTAGGTTTGCGGCAGGGGTGTGTGATGTCTCCATGGTTGTTTAATTTGTTTATGGATAGGGTTGTTAGGGAGGTAAATGCAAGAGTTTTGGAAAGAGAAACAGAAGTATGTTACTGAATTTGGAAACGTGTGTGAAAGAAGAAAGTTGAAAGTGAATGTGAATAAGAGTGGGGTCATCAGGTTCAGTAGGGTTGAGGGATAAGTTAATTGTGATGTAAGTATGTATGAGTGGTTGGGTCATTCATCATCTCTTTCCTGGTGCTTCCTCACTGGTGTAAGAAGTGGCGATCTAGTATGATAAACAGATATAAAAGAAAAGGTGCAAGTTAATCATAATCCTAGGACTCAGGACGGGGGAAGAAGAGTATTTAGCATTCATGATGAATAGCATTGTACCAAACAAAGGACGTGAAAAGCAGCTATCAAGGTATCCATGAGAAAGGATATTTATCTGCTGGAGTGGTTATACTAAACTGCGTTGGAAGTTGTGTACAATTTTGTGATATAGATGTGAACGAATATGGCCTTTTTTGTCTTTTCCTGGTGCTGCTTCGCTGAAGAGGGGGATGCTATTTCATATGTTGTGGGGTGGCAATGGGAATGGATGAAGGCAGCAAGTATGAATATGTAAGTTTATATATGTATATGTCTGTGTATGTATATGTATGTATATGTGCGTATGTGAGCATTTATGTGTATACATGTGTACGTAGGTGGGTTGGGCCATTCCTAGTCTGTTTCCTTGAGCTACCTTGCTAACACGGGAGATGGCGATTGAGTATGATAAAATGAATAAATGTAAATGAAATGTTTCGTGGATATTGTTTATCAAACCTTCAGATGATCAAACAAAAGTCTTTCAGATTGACTGTGCTTATGTTGATATTTATATTCTTAGATCTTAATACAGATGCCCTTTTCATTATGTTCTTACTATACAGATTATTACTTTACAGAGTATTGCTAGAACAGTGGATACGTGCCAAGTATGAACGACAAGAGTTTATAAATGTTGATAAGCAGACATACATCACTAATTCAGTGGAAGGAACGTTAATGAAGAAAGCTAGAGATGAAAACAAATATTATCCTCGTAAATTTGTTATTTCTGATAACTCTCTAAGATATTACAGTAAGGAGGTTAGTTTTTATAACATTTCCACAGATACTGCTGTTTTTATTGTTTAACTTCAAATAGTGGGTGAATGTAGGTTATCTTTTGTGAAATGTTAGTAACTTAGATATGAAATGTTTATATATTTGATCATAAAGCTGTGAAGATATGTATATTGTTAACAGGATCTAATTCTGTATTATCTTATTTCTCATTCTAATAGAATGAATTGATGTAATTCTGTACATCATTTAATTATTTCAGAACTCAAAGGAACCTAAAGCAACAATACCATTATCTGAATTGAATGTGTGCTTAGCACCTGTCAAAATGAATCAGGACAATGGACTTCAGCTGTCATATATGTGTGATGGCTCCACACGACATATCTACGTGTATCATGAAAGCGGAGAAATGATTATTCATTGGTACATGGCCATTAGAAACATAAAGCTTAACTGGCTGATGGTTGCATATCCTAGTGTTGGGGCTGAAGAAGTAAGTGTATTCATTTGTAAATTTATCAAAGTATCCACAAAGTATGTAAAGAAATTAGTTGTTAGAATCCAGTTGGTACATTTACTATACAGTGAAGTATGATTATCTTAAACTATGAACTCTGTCTGGGGTATATACGCCCCATTGACTTTCTTTTCACTTCACTCTGGCTGGGACATTCAGGGTTGAAATCCTTGAATTGACTTCCTTTACCTTTAGTTGAAATATATAACCATTATTACTTTATGTAGCATCTCTGGCTACCGAATGCTACAGCCTAAATTTATTTCAATACAATTGGTTGTCTTTATAGATATGTGGAGGTTTCCACGAGCTCTCTGCCCTCTGTTATGTAATGAGTATTGAACGTATGACACACATACAAGATGCTGGATAATAATAACAAAACCCTTAGTAATTACATTTCTGTATAAAACTCCTCACCATACACTACAAATAGTTCATTTCAAATAATTGATTGCAGATCCCCACACACACCTGATGTTGTTAAAGTCATAGAAACAAAGCTTGATAAAAAGGTAAAATCTTGACCTAGTTTGCACAGAGGGATACCTGACAGTAAGAAGGGAAAGAGGAAGCACAGAATGAAGAAGGAAAATGTATCTTTAAATTCTAAGAAATTAGTGGAGGATGACCCATACAGTACAGTATGTGAAGAGTAACTGTAGAGAAGTACATAATGATGTTCATACGAAATGATACTTCAGAATGTTACAACGGTTCAGAAAAATGTACAAAATAACATTCAGGGAACAGTTATGATGGTACTTGAAGCTGTAAAATGCTCATGTCTCAGAGATGGTAAAGTACTGATAATGGGGGATTTCATTTGTAAAGAGATAGAGTGGGCAGTTTGGTTGCTCATGGTGATAGGGAGTCATGGAGACAAGTTTTCAGTATAGACAAAATAAATCCCATACCAAAATGTCAGTGAGTCTTATCTTCACACATACTAGCATGAATATTGAAAATATTATTTATCTTACACCTCTTGGATAAAAGTAATCATGTAAGGCTCAAGTTTGACAGTGTGATTAAGTGGGACAAGCCATGATGGGAGATATAATGGTGTTAATTACACAAGTCTTAATAATTTCCATGGCAACCTAGATTAGGAAGTGGCACTGAGTAGTCAGATACCAAGGCTTTGTGGAGAAAGGTTCTCTGAAATATATGACAAAGGAGTAGGAACATAGGGACCTATACCCTCAGATATAGAGGGAATGGTAAGAAAGAGGAGAGAATAGTTTAATAGAAGATCTCAAAAAGCAAAGGAGTTTCAAAGTGTGCAATGGTCAAGATGTAGATGGTACTTCAGCCAGCATTTGCAATGTGTAAGGTCTCAATATGATTATTATGCAGCAGGAAATAAGCATCATCTCTGACCTGTCACCAGAGTCCCACATTGGGAGAATTGTTAAGGAGACAAACTATATGCTGGAAAGTTTTAGAATAGCTTTCAAGTAATTGGATGAGAAAATGTTTAGCAATCTGTTCCTATCCTACATAAAAGCAAAACTAGAATGTACTTCTCCAGTTTGGTCACTGTACCCTAAAAAGCACAAAGAATTCAGAGAAAGTCCAGAGGAGGACAACAAAGATGGTACCAGAATTAAACAGTGAATTATGGGGAAAAGCTTGAGGTTTTGAATTTGTCCATCTTGGAAGAGGAAAGAGTGAGGAGGTGAGCTGATCACAGCTTTCAAGTTTCTAATACAAATTTATGTATTCAGTGAACAGCTCTTCAAGAGATGTAGGAATAGGGCGAGCAGAGGACATAGCATTAAATTAAGCAAGAAGCGTGTTATAAAAGATGTGATGAAATACTTCTATATTATAAGAGTGGTGAATGAATGGAATGAGATGAAGGGGAATGGGTAATGCAGACAGCATACATAAACTCAAGAAGTTGTATTACAGAAGAGAATGTTCAAAAGATGGGCACCACAATTGTAAAACTTCCTCCCTGTTTGGTATAAATGAATTACAAATAGGTAATTACACACACACCTACATACACCTCCATGGTGTAGCAGGTAGCATTATTGACCATCACAAATGCAGAGGATGCCTAGGATCAATCTCGCATAGGTTCGAATCTTGATGTGGCAGCCAGTCCACTGTCATCCTGGGGACAGTTAGTGAGGTGGATGCTTGGCATAAGCTAGGGTTTGTGTGTTTGTATACATTCATATGAGTAAAGACATGTTTCATATGTGCTAAGTTAGGAGACAGGGCAACATGAGTGTAAACCACGTGTCTCTTTGTGTATATATGCATGTTTGTATACAAATAAGATTGAAGGCTTGTTACATATACAAGTTAAAGAGACTTGGCACCATGAGTGTAAAACTCTTGTCATACACAAATGATAATCCTAAATGATAATCACACACATTCATGTTCAAGGGGAATTATTTTATTACTCCATTAAAGTTTCTCCTCATCCATTTAGTTTTGTTCATGTCTGATAGCCTCAAGATTGTAAAACTTCTTCATTGCACAGTGGAAATAGATACTCTTGACACATACTTTTTAGTGATTGTTGGTCTCTCTGCCTGTCTTTCTTTCTTTGACTGTCTTTTGTGTCCGTTTATTTTTGAGAGGTCACTGTTAAATATGTAGAGTTTTTATCTGTTTCTAATTACAGTTTCATCCCCACAGCTGGTGCCATACCTTACCAATGACTTTGTTATTGAGGGTTGGCTTTCGAAGACAGGTCCAAACGAGAGGGATGCTTACAGGAAACGATGGTTTATCCTAGATGATCGCAAGCTTATGTATCATGAAGGTCCAATGGTATGAGTTTAATGTTTATATATTTCATATCTGAAAAACTTTTAACATTATGTTTATTTTAATCTTTATTGGTTCCTTGGTTGATGATGAGGATTTGTTGAAGAACTTTTTGTTTGTTAGTGGAGATAGTATAGTGAATGAAGAGTTTGATGTTTGCTTGTTGGAGTGTGAAGAATGACTGTTAGTGCAAGTAGAGATATTTGCCAGTTACTATTGATGGCTGTATTTGAATTTTTTTTTATTATTCTTAATGAGTTGTAGTAATGTAGGTTTTGGGCCCTGAATGCAGAAGAATGGAAGGGGATGAGTGTGTTTGAAAAGAACTGCCTAAGGTCATTTGCACTTATATGAAAGTACATGGGAAAGAGAGACAGAAGAGGGCCTGATGGCCCATGTCTTAGCAATCTGTTTTGAAGGTAACCCAACTTATTCCTATTTGCAAGTGGTTTGAGGTAAGGGTAGAACAGTAAGAGAACTCTTTCCCAACCCTTCATTCCCTTTAGCGATAACAGTCTGGTAGGAAAAAGAATTGAGACACCATGCATTTGTTAAGTAAGCCTGCAGAGGATTGAACAGAATAGAATGAAAGGGAAAATCCTACTGTAGAATCTGTTACACTATTCCACCCTCTGCTACACTGCAATATGTTCTTATGATCTGAAATGAGAAAAAGAAATTAATGAGCATGTATATATTTTTTCCATATGTTCAGTCAATAGATATCTGAAGCAATAAAGAGATTTTGTATAATTGCATATAATTGCTTCTTTAAAGTATTCAGTGTCTTTGCATTAGTATGGTTTATTGATAATGTATTCCACTGTTCAGTACATCTTTTTGCAAAGAAATTGTTTTCCTCATCAGTGTTACACGTTTTAGCTTTAAGTGTACTTCATTTGTCTCAGTAATTGTGTTTTATTGTATTTCAGAAAGATTGTTGTGATATGCATTGTCAAATTTATTTAAATTTTGAACATTTTTGGGGGGTCACCCAAAGTCTATGCTTCTTAAGAGAAAAGAGATTTGATTCTCATAGCATTGTGTATCCCATGGCTCTATCTGTGAAACCAATCATTTGGTCTCCTTTTCAACTTGCTGTTAGATGCCGTTTAGTATACTTGAGGTTTTTACTGATAACTCCAAGATCCTTTTCTTCATTTACTTTAGCTAACTGATTTCTAAGTCTTTCATAGGTATGCTTAGTATTTTTATCTCCAAAGTGCATATCTTTGCATCTGTCTACATTAGATTTCATCTACCATTTGCTGGACTGCTCTGCAGATGTTTAGATATCTTTGAATTATAGCACAGTCATAAACATATATAGCTATACTATTTTATTTTATATCATCTTCAGATTTAGAGGTCATTGATGTGAGCCCCAATTCTAGAATTATTTTTCTTATGTTTGTCATTTCCTGTATTGGCAAGGTAGTGTCAGGAACAGATATAGAAATGGCCCCATTCACTCACATTTACTCTCTAGCTGTCATGTATATTGCAGCAAAGTCAGAGCCCCCTATCCATAACCAGACCCCACAGACCTTTCCATTGTTTCCCATGACTGCTTCATATACCCTTATTCAACCAATTGACAGCATGTCTTCCACTGTATATCACATCTTTCCAATATGCTCTATCCATTCTAGGCATTGCAACCTTCTGCCTATTCAGGCACCGAACCTTCAAAGCATCCTTCACTCCATCCTTCCATTTTCTCCTCTTTTATCCCATTTTCCTTATTCTATCCCCTTGCATGTATACTCTTTTAGGTATCCTTTCTTCGCTCATTTGCACAGTCTTCAAAGCAAACACTAGATCCTCACATCTGTGACTCCTGCAGCCACATTATTCATCAGCAGGCTGATTTTTGGTGCATGTCGCTACCTTCTCAATCGCCAGTCTTCCATACAACTTACCAGGTACACTTTCAAACACATGCCATGTAATTTGAACACTCACCTTTGTCTCCCTTTTCGTTATACAGTGGCACTATACAGGCAGTCCAGTAATCCTTAGACACCTCACCATAATCCATGCACACACATTGAAAATTTTAACTGACCAGTTAACGACAGTCACCTCCTTTCTTAAGAAATTCATTTGCATCACCATTCACTCTAGCCACCTTGACACATTTCATTTTATGCAAAGCTCTCGTCAATCCTTTTCTTTTCACCAGACCACTTGCCATGATTCTCTCACTTTGCATATTTCCTCAACCCAGACACCAAACGTCTGCCAACATCTCATCAAACTTGTTCAATTATCTTTCATAGTACTCACTCCATCTCCTTTTCAGTTCATCTCTGCCTTTCACTACTTCCTCATATGCTGATGTTCCCCTTTTTTTTATGTTCTTGTGCCATTAAGTTCCTTTCAAAACATTTTTATATTCTTAAAGTTTGTTAATTCTTTCTCCCTTAACTCTCATATGCTCTCTTTTTTTTTATTCTTTTTTTTTTTAGCTCATGCACTGGGGATAGGGGAGAAAGAATACTTCCCACGTATTCCCTGCGTGTCGTAGAAGGCGACTAAAAGGGGAGGGAGCGGGGGGCTGGAAATCCTCCCCTCTCGTTTTTTTTTTTTTTTAATTTTCCAAAAGAAGGAACAGAGAATTGGGCCAGGTGAGGGTATTCCCTCAAGGCCCAGTCCTCTGTTCTTAATGCTACCTCGCTAATGCGGGAAATGGCGAATAGTTTGAAAGAAAAAAGAACTTTCTTCTTGACCTTCTACCACTTTATCTTGAATGTCTCCCACTAACTTGCACTCCCTCTCTTTAAGGAACATCCATACACCTCTCTCTCTTTCACTTGCAACATAATTTCATCATTTCCTCACTCACTTCCCTTTTTCACGTATCCTATCTATCTATCTGTATCTCTGATGCCTGTTACCCCCAGGAACTCCCATCAAGGGGTGACCACGGCAAAAGAGTCTCCACTTATCTCTGTCCTTATATGCCTCCCTTACATACACGATTCCATGTATTCTTCCACATTCTTCTCCCTCCAGTATTCCTCTGCCTTATTTGCCCGTCACAGGTGGTTTTCCACTCACATCAACCCCTTAATTCTACTGTCCTACTCTCTCCTTGTAAACTCCTAGTCTTGCATTCTTTCCACATGCCCAAACCCCTCAAAGTATTACGTTTCACCCTTTCTACCCCTCCACAGTTCACTCCCTTTGCATTCCCTACCATACTACATCTCTCATACATCCTTCCATTTCTTTCTTCATTCCATATAGTCACACCACATGCTCTTCTCAAATAGCTCATTTTCAAAGCCTGGATTCTTGACTCGAGACTCATTCCTTATCCATGTTTCAGCTGCTTAGGTCAGGGTTGTGAGTGACTGTGCTGTCCCTTAATCCTCTCTTCACTTCCTTGCTTACACCTCAACCCTTCATTATTCTATTAAGGGACCCAATGACATCTACCCTGTACTGCTCTCTCCCTTGTCTCTCCTTCCATATCACCACTCTTACTCAAGACAACTCATAGCTCCTTTTTCTTTTTTTCAAACTATTCGCCATTTCCTGCATTAGCGAGGTAGCATTAAGAACAGAGAACTGGGCCTTTGAGGGAATATCCTCATCTGGCCCCCTTCTCTGTTCCTAAAATTTTCCCACTTTTCCGATCTCCCCCCCCCCCCCACGCACACACACACACACACACACACACCCACCCACCCACCCACCCACCCACCCACCCACCCACCCACACACACATCCACACATCCACAGCACAATTTAGTACACTTTCTTCTTTCACTCTGTATGGTTTTTCAAAACTGATACTTTCATTCTGTTTCCTTTCAAACTCCATGACTCTACTTTTATTTGCATTTACCTTCAATCAGCTATGCTTACACACATTATAAAACACATTTACAGCCTTCTGCTTACCTCCTCACTCTCAGCAAACAGCACAGTATCATCTGCAAACAGGCTTGCCATTAGCCACCATATTTCACTGCCACACTCCATTTCTGCACCCCCTTTCCCTAGTTTTGCTTTCATCTCTCTTATCACTCCATCCATATTTATATTAAAAAGCCATGGTGACACCATACAGCCCTGCCTCACACGTGCATGTATCCCAAAACTTTCACTCAGCTCTCCATCCACACTTACACACACATGCTCCTCTGTAGAAGCCTTTCAATCTTTTACACCATCAAATAGTTGCCCTTGTATACCATATATCCTTAACACATCCTGCAACGGATTGCAGTTGACTCTGTCATGTTTTCTCCAGATCCATAAAGGCTGCATACAACTTCTTACCTTTTGCTAGATAGATTTCCCTGGTCATATTTAAAGCAAAACTCTGATTCACACATCCCCTGCCTTTCTTAAAACCCCCTTGCTCTTCACTTATTCTGCATTCTGTCACTTCCATCATTCTGCCTGTTAATATTCTTGCATGCACTTTTCTTGGTGTACTTAACAGACTTATTCCCCTGTAGTTGCTACATACATCCTGAGCACCTTTTCTTTTGAATAAAGGAATGATAATAGCTTTCACCCAGTCCTCAGGCACAGCCTTCTGTTTCCATGCTAAATTACATATGCATCCATTCTATCACACTTTCTCCTCCATACTTCAGCATATCAGCCATAATCCAATCTCCTCCAGGTGCCTTTCCTATTTTGAGCCGTATTATTGCCCTTCTTACCTCCCTTTATGCTATAGGCCCTTGCTTTTGTATCCTCATCCTTCCATCCTTCATACCCATACACGTAACAATTACTGCCTTCCTTCTTCCACATTCATCAGTTCTTCAAAGTACTCTTTCCATCTTCCTCTCACTTCCCCCTTTTGATTCAGTAACTTTACCTCCTTACTTTTCACCTCAACATTTCCACACATACATCCACCTCACCTACCTATCTTCCACATACCACACGCTTCTCTCACATATGCCAGTACGCTTCCGTAAAGATCTACCATTCCTCATTCACTCCCCTACAGCCTTTTGCTCTCACCTTTTGTTATTCTTCTCTCAGGGTCTCTTGGTATCTCTTTATACAAACCTTTTCTCAAAGTTTACTTACTTTTGTGACCCTTGTCTCATCGACGTCGGTTCTTTATTTTCTGAAATCTTTTACAAATACTCACCCTTGCCCCCACCAGGTAGTGATCAAGCATTCCATACAACTACCCCTTTCAGCACATTCACATCCAAGGGTCTCTTTTTTGCTCACCATTCTGTTAATACGTAATTCAATAATGCCTGATTACCATTTTTCCTACTCCACATATGCTTATGAATGTCCTTTTTAGACCAGGCTTTCTAAATCACATGTCCTTTATCAGCTTATCACAAGCTATTCACCATATCCATTTTCATCACTAAATGCCACATGTACCCAGTGTCTGACCACTCTTCCCATCTATAGCTCTCTGCCTTAGATTTGAATCATGTGTAGATTTGGGGATCTAAAATATAAACCCTAATTCCAGGTCATAAATGTATATCATGAAGTGAATGGGTTCATGGCCTGACCTCTATGGCACACAACTCATCATGTTCAGTTAGTCCTAGACTATGCTGTTTAAAGCTGCACATTGTCCCCTGTCGGTTTCATTTTTATTTGCTGTTTAACATTGTTTATAATTGTCGAGCTTGTTACTAATGACAACTCCAAGGTCCTTTTTGTTTACTTTTGTTAGTGGATTTCCAATCGTTGAATAGTTACGTTTCGTACTTATACTTTAAAAAGCATGACTTTACATCCGTCTTTATTATATTTCATGTTTTTTGTGTGACCTATTTGGCCATCCTTCCAATTTTATAGCATCTGCACAATAAAATCATTATCTGTGATGAATACAGGATTGTCAACGTTTCGACTATCAAATTCCCCGTATTGACTTTCCTGCACTAATTGTAGAGCTCTTTCTTTATTGGTGAGACCTGGGCATTTGCAGCCTGTCTGCATCCCTCCATGTGTATTAATTAACTGACAGGTAGTGAGGTGTGACTGCTTGGATTTCTCAAGGAGAATGGGAGTTTAAATTTTTGCCATGCAGATCAAAAACAAGGCCTCTGTGGTAAATAATGGCTACATTCAAGTCACAGACCTTGCATTAATTGACATTAAAAGGTTAAAGGACTAGATGTGAATTTAGTACAAGTTCTTGGCTTAAGCATCTGAAAAAACGTGTAATAGTTGATATTTTACTATTGTAAGACCCAAGTTACAATCTATTTATGTGTCATTAAACACAGTATGGATAATTTCAGGATGCATACCCTAGAGGAGAAATATTCCTTGGGTATAAGGATGATAACTACAGTATTAAAGAAGGAGTTCCAAGAGGCTGTAAGGACCAAGATTTTTCCTTTTCCCTCATTACTCCTGAGCGCACTTATGTGATGTCTGCACCTACATCAGATGAGAGATCACGATGGATGCAAGCTATTAATACGGTATTGGAACGAACCTTGAGACCACAGGACAACCAGAGTAAGCGGACTCTATTAGCTAATAGAAAGTCTGCACGCAACTCACGGCATTCATGGTTTAGCTTCTCTTAGATGTAGAGCCCTGCACATTCATGGTTAATCCTATCATTACAGTATATTCTCTTTGTTTCTTTACTGTTGTTGGGGGAGGTCTTTTCATCAGCAAGTGGTGTACTATAGTATCTTCATGCACCTGCATTGTATGATTCACTTGCAATGAATTTTGGCACAGAGACTTAGCTGTATGCTTCCATTTAGTCAGCATTACATACTAACCCTTTAACACTTGATGCTTGTCTTGTTAATCTGATCTGGTTACAAGAAATACCTGTTGTGTTTTGAGCACCCTTTAAATCACAGAGACTCAGTAATGCAATATACCTTATGTATGAGAATGTTAATTAAACCTAATTTTGTCCCACTTAACAGTTAAAAACTACCATCTGTGAATTGAATGTGATTGATATTATATTTTAGATTCTTCATCACAGTTATATTTTATTAAATCCAGTCAGATTAATGAGGAGTTGAAACTAAGAGTGCATTTTATATTAACTTGCTGCTTACTATAATAACCTTATCTGGGATAGAAATAAGGGCATGACATTTGGGTTCACGTGAAAGGAAATTGAATTGTGAAATGTTTTCTAAGGAAACAGAGTTGTGAATTGTTTACATCGTAGTAGAAGTAGCTGTTTGTTATTTAATTAGCAGTTTTTACTCTGGAGAAATCTTGTTGAGTAATAAGTTGTTTAATTACAGTAATATCATAGTACCTGAGGCATGTTTTGCAATCAAAAGAAAATTAGTTTGGATAATCAGTAGACCTGGTTTAAGTTGTTAGATATATATATAACTGATGTATATAGATTTACTCATTGAATATGTTCTCTTTGTTAAGTACAAGACTGTGAGTCACCAAGAAATTCTTGTAGAATGCTAAGTGTTAGGGTATGCATTATCATAATCAGTGTTCATGATATAGTTTCTATTTTGCTTTATAGTACATGTTTAGCATATTATCATTTATTTATAAGGAATATGTAATGTTAAAGAATGAGAGTTTGAAGATGATTTTATCACTGAATATCAAGGTTTGGCTGATATTTTCTAAATTAAAGTCATAAAGACTAATATATTAATTGTAATGATGTTTAGGTTTTACTGGACTCAACATGATTTTGTTTATACCATGACTACAAAGTCAACTTCAGTGAGGGTGCATCATATTATTTGACGAAACAAAGTTCTTGACTTATGAAAGTCCCATATGCAAACACTTATACCTACAGAAGAGCTCCAATAGATGCTATTTGACGTGTACATTCACATGAAAACAGTCACTCATACTTATGAAGCACATAACTACTTAGGTATGTATTTTTCATTAACTTTTGCATAATAGGACGTTTTATTGATTATATTTATTTCAGAAAAGAATTTTTATTACATCATTATAGGTAGGTAGAATTATTTGCTCTGATTGTATGTGGATTTTCTTCTTGTCTTCATATTTTCTGACCTTTTAACATTCAGTTTGTGAGTACGGTCCAGGAACATAACCTGTCCTTACTCTGGGACTAAAGATGCATTATTTCCCTACCTATGATTGCAGCACAGCATCGAAGCTGCAGGAGCCCCGTGATTATGGTCCTGGGGCTACTTTTTTGTGTATGCTCACCATTTCTTGCTTTAGTGAAGTAGTTCCAAGAACAGACAAAGAAATGGCCTTATTCACTCACTTCTACTCTTTAGCTGTTATGTTTAATGCATTGAAATAACCAGGCCTCACAGACCTTTCTGTGGTTTCCTGTGACTGGTTCATATGTCCTGGTTCAGTTGATTGATACCACGTCAACCCGTGTGCCACATCACTCCAATGCACTCTATTCCTAGCTTGCCATACACTCGTTTGCATGTTGAAGCCCTGAGCACTCAAAACCTTTTCCTCTCTGTCCTTCCATCCATCTTTAATTTGGTCTCCCCCTCCTGACACAAATACCCTCTCTGTTAACCTCTCCTCATTCATTTCTCCATATGTCCAAACCTGGGGTTATATGTATTAGTATTATTGTCTGTATCATTGTCCCATTCAAATGAGAATAGGAAAAAATAATAGTTTCTAGTTACTCACATTAATACATATGACAGCACAAAATTGGATGAATTTGTATTTGTGGGAAAACTACATTCTCGATTATGATCAAAGAGTCAATTTAGGTTGCATGATATTATAGTACTTGTCAACTGTTTTCATGAATGGTTAAGTAAGGGATGGTTATAGGTGATGTATAGGATTGAGTTGAATTGTACTGTGCTGAATGATAGAGATTTCATATAGATTGTTATTAAAGGAAGAAGTTAAGGTATTTTGAAATATTTTTAGATGAACTGCAAATGGATTGGGACAAGAATGAAATATTTTCTTAGTCTGTGTGATAAGGATGGTAGACCTAACTCTGAATTTACAGTATTAAGTTTTATGTAATTGGTTATAATGGTTGAAAACAGCAGTTGAATGCAAATCTTTGGTCTTTTGTTGATCTTCCTACCTATGTATCTATATCTCTGATAAGAGTGCAGATTGTTCTGGCTTAGATTCTCTATACATACCTCTCATTTGCTTAGGCCATTAAACTTACACAAAAGACCATAATTTATTCATATATTTCTGCATACTTTCATGTATGATATATATGTTTTCATATTTTTAAGTGTGTCTGCCTCATTTGCTATAGTGGCCTATATCTATATTTGGATGATTTTTGCAGGGAAAAAATGCAATTGAGTGGGAGATATATAAAAGAAAGAGACAGGAGGTCAAGAGAAAGGTGCAAGAGGTGAAAAAGAGGGCAAATGAGAGTTGGGGTGAGAGAGTATCATT